>NW_010233290.1:0-1521 GCF_000690775.1 Eurypyga helias | reverse complement strand
GCTTGGGAAGTGAGGGTGTGTGGGTTCCCAAGCTGCAGGTGCCAGGGGGAATCCCGCCTGCAAGTCCTACAGCGCCGCCAGGTCACCCTTGGGCATCTGCTGGCGTCTGGTGAAGGGAAGGTCCGTGGGCGAGACGCAACCCCCTTGTTCTCGGAACGGTTTGAGTTGTGCGCCGCGAACGGACGCGGGGCCTTCTGCTGCCAACGTTTGGTTCTCGCTCCGTTGAGGCGCACGGTGCTACAATGTGAAGAGAAGGAAGGGGAACAGGTTAACTGTGCACCGCTGGCTTTGTTCCTGGGGATTCTGGCGGGTGGAGGGCCTGGCCTGGCGAGGCCTTTGGCAAAGCACTTCAGTTGTGACGTTAGCCGGAGGAGAGCTAAGGTTGGGGGCCATCAGGCTGCTGCTTCCCTCAACTTCAGTGCCTCGGAGTCTCGGATACCCTCAAAATTCAGATTGCAGTGTCCACACTGCGGCTCTGAGTGTTGAGGGTTTGGGTCGTGTTTCTGGATTGGTTTGGGGTGGGTTTTGGTTTGGTTTTGTTGTTGTTGTGTTTGTGGGTTTGGGGTTTTTTTTAATTTGTTTTTGGGAGGACTGTTGGTTGAATTTTTTTATTTTTTTTGTTTTGGTTTGGTTTTTTTAAGCTTATTTATAATTTTGGAGGCATTAAGGGATGTGTGTGTGTGTGCAAGTAAACACCTTAAAGCTGTACTCCTACAGCTTCTTGACACGGTTTTTTACCCCTCTGGTTTTAAAACGGAAAAGGATGTAGGACAGTCCTGTGTCATGGCCCTTGTGATACGGAGCTTGTGAACACAGCTCCCGAAAGCGCCCTGTCTTGGAAATCCTTGCAGTGCCTCGCTGGCTAGAATTTCTGTTCCCATCTGCGTCACGTGTAAGGAAATCAGTTTTCCCAAGGATTTGGTTTCAGCAGGCACAGCGTACTGAGGAGGTGATGCCCAAACTTTCAGTGCGGGAAGGGCACCGTGCCCGCCGGTTGCCAAGCTGGGTCCCTGGCTGGGCGCGGGTCATCTGCGGGCACTGCCACGCGTGACGTGGGCTGTCGGGGGGGCTGGCACAGCTACCTGCAGACCATAGAATTATAGAATCATAGAATGGTTCGGGTTGGAAGGGACCTTAAAGATCATCTAGTTCCACCCCCCCTGCCATGGGCAGGGACACCTTGCACTAGACCAGGTTGCTCAAAGCCTCATCCAGCCTGGCCTTGGACACTTCCAGGGATGGGGCATCCACAGCTTCTCTGGGCAACCTGTCCCAGTGCCTCACCACCCTCTCCGTGAAGAGTTTCTTCCTGATATCTAATCTAAACCTCCCTGATTTCAATTTATACCCATTACCCCTTGTCCTGTCACTACAGGCCCTTGTAAAAAGACCAACAGCCCTTGCTGTGATCACAGTGCTAAGCTGGGCCGAAGGTGGGGGGAGGGAGCCTCCGTAAGTTGTGGTCGGTCTCGCTGCTGCTCATCCCGGTTCGGATGACTCCGGGAAATCCTTAAATCCCAG
>NW_010233289.1:0-1654 GCF_000690775.1 Eurypyga helias | reverse complement strand
CCGCCCAGGCCTCCGACCTCAACGCCCGGCGCCTCCAGGCGGACGCTTGGCCCTTCCACGGAACTCGAAACATCCAGCTCTCCCTTTATTTTTGGTCCTTTCACGTTTCCATCGAAATCGGGTCCGGAGATTTGGGGCCCTTTGAGCTTGACGTCAACGCCGCCGAGGCTCACGCTCCCTTCCGCGCCCGGCACAGCCATATCCAAGTTTGCATCCGGCATTTCCAGACCGACACCCGCTTTCCCCACCTTGGGCAACTTCAGTTTTCCTTCGGGACCTTCCAGTTTTGCTCCAGGAACGGTCACTTCGCCTTTCACCTTTGGTCCTTTCACCTTTAAGCCGACATCCGGCACCGGGAGGGAGGGGACGGCAACGTCGACGGCGCCCGGCTGCCCGCTGGGAAGTTTCACCTTCGGCTTCTTCAGGTTCACGTCGGGAGCGTCCACGTCGAGACTCGGCCCTTTTCCGTCACCTCTGGCACTTGGCGCAGAGAATTCTACATCGGGCCCTTTAAGCTCCCCCTCGATTTTGGGGACCGTCACGGACGCGTCGCCTCGGAATCGGTGCGATTTAAGGTCAAATTCGACGTCTGGGAAGGAGATTTTCCCAAACATGGGTTTCTTCCCTTTGGGCGACTTCACGGCGGCGTCGCCTTTTACCGTCACCTCCGGCCCGGCCACGTTCACGTCCAGGTCGGGAGATTTCCAGTTCCCGTCGAGCTCGCCGCCAGCCACGTTCACGTCGAACCCCCCTTTCTTTCCTTTCACTTTGGGGCCGCTCATGTGAAGTTTTGGCATCTTGAACTTGCTCTTCTTACCCTTCCCGGCAACGGTGACGTCCGGCGACTCCACGTTCAGCTCCGCCTCTGGTAATTCCACTTCCGACCCCGGGACCTTGATTTCTCCTTTGGGGCTTTTCAGCCCAAACCCAAACTTTGACTTCTTAAACTTGGGAAGTTTGACGTTCGCCTCCGGGCCGTCAAGGTTCACGTCAGGACATTCGACGTCAACTTCAGGGCTCTTGACACCCAATTCTGGGCCTTGGATATCGACTTCGGGCCCTTTCAGGCCGCCCTCCAGTTTGGGGGTTGAAAGGTCAAAGCCGCCCTTCATTTTGTGCCCTTTCAAGTTCAAGTCGATCTCGGGCATCGAGATTTTAGGAACGTTCACGTGCATTTCTGGCATCTTCAGTTTAGGACCTTTCAGCTTGCCCTCCGGACCTTCGACGCTCACGTCCGGGACACCGACATCGACCTGGGGGCCCGAAAGGTCAAGCTCCACCTTCGGCAGGTTCACATCCACGTCGGGACCTTCTCCTTTAAAGCCAAACTTGGGCAGCTTCATCTTGGGCAGCTTCACTTTTCCCTCCAGCCCATCCACATCAACCTCTGGGCCCTCGAGGTCGATTTTGGGGCCCTTGATATCAACTTCAGGACCCTTCAGGCCGCCCTCGAGCTTCGGGCCGTGAAGGTCGGCATCACCTTTCACCCTCAGTCCCTTCAGGTTCAGGTCGATGTCGGGCATGGAGATCTGGGGGGTCTTGACGTGCATCTCGGGCATCTGGAACTTGGGCCCTTTCAGTTTTCCGTCCGGCCCCTTGATGTCCACGTCTGGTACCTCGATGTCAAAGTTGGGGCCCTTGATGTCCACCTCGG
>NW_010233288.1:0-4578 GCF_000690775.1 Eurypyga helias | reverse complement strand
GTTAAACAGTACAGGTCCCAACAAGCATGGGCACGATAATCCATGATTTTATAGTTCAGTGAAAGAAGAATCCCTAAAGAGCAAAACATAATTTACACTTTCATAGAAGACACCTGAAACCTGAATGCATGAAATTACATCTGCCTTGAAAAGCCAAAACACAGCCAGAAGTTGTTGAAAAAGATTTCTCTCATGACCACTCTAATAAATACAATACCTGGTGACTTCTGGAAACCAGTATGGTTCCAAAATTAAAAGTACATAAGCCTACTAAAAAGAGGAAAGCAATTTTGAAACAAATTCTTTAATTGATGAAGCACATAATGTTGTAGAATTAGTAGGAATGAGGAAAATATGATCTCAGATATTCCAGGAGGATAAGTCTCTCAGCCTTCACAGAAAAAAGGCCATACTTATTCAGGTTTTTATCTTGTAAATTTCTGGCTTTTAACATTTATGACAGGCCCAGACTTGAGCTGAATTCTCTGTCACCAAAGAAAATTCAGCTGTAGGTACCATCATAACTGACGAGTGAATCTTAGTGCTCAATGACGATGATGTTCAGAGTAATCTTCTGCTGAAATCAGAAGATCAGAAATATTTGCGGCAAAGTTTTTCCCTTAAGTATGACCATTCAGCCTAGAAACATTATTTCAAAACCAGATATCAGGGTCCTTACACAGACAGGCCTCCATAGTCCCTGGGATTTGGAAAGTAGTTTTTTTGCAGGCTAATGAAAATGGTAGGGCACTCAGGATGGAGATAAGCAGGAGTCAGACTTGGTACAAATATTCTCTGGCACCATTAACCAATTGTAAAGTGGGTGTCTCTTAAACTAGACCTGTTCTTCCTTGTTTAGGACTACTTCTTAGTGAAGAAATGAAAACATTATTCCTGGAAGACTGAAGCTGTATCTGGAGAAGGGAACTGACACAGGAATAGAAAAAAGTTAAAAAAGTTAAAAAAAAAAATAGATATGAAGATGCCTCATAATCAGAACTGAGCTGACCTTTCCCTTTCTGCTTCTTAAAATGTGAATGAAAAGAATGATGTCCAATATAAATCTGTTATAGATAAAATAAAGCAAGTCTCTTTTCCTAGTAATCTAAGTGAAGAGAAACAGGGCAAGGAAAAATGTGAGCAGTTTGAAGACTTGTGCGGCATACACCTAGATGGCAGATATACAGACTTGAAGGAAAAGAATTTGCTGAAAGAAAAGTTTCAAAATCTGTACATGTCGTAATAGCTTTATTAATCTGTAAAGCTTTTCAAATGCTTTATTTTGATTGAAAATGTATGTTTTTCAATCTGTACATTCTCCCTATTGTCTGTCTACTCATACAATCCAGAAATTCATCATAGGACAGTGTGATGTACATATATCATCTCAATGAAAATGAGAAAACATGAAGAACACTAATTCTAAAATTGATAGAAAAAAAGGCTGTGATAAAGAAGTAGCTATGAGAAATCAGTGCTAAAACTTAGCCAGTCCTGCTCCAAAAGTCACATTTCATTGCCCTTAAAATCTCAAAGATTTACTGAAAGAAATATTTACCATTATGTTAACCACATGGGAAGTGAGTATAATTTTACCTATTTCCTTTGTGCAATATAAAAAAAAACCCACCTTGAAAATTAATATTCAGAAATATGTTACTATAGAATATAAAAATCTATAGAACATTAATCTTCTTGTATTTAATGTTTTCATGCAATGCTAGATACATTTTCTTTCTTTGCTACTACAGATATTTTTTTTTTCTAATAAAATGTTCCCAGGTAATCTCCATTATCTTTTTTTTTTTAAACAAAACCAAACCTCTGAGAGTTTTGGCAAATCTCCAAAAATTCACTTCTTTTTTTTTTTTTTTTAATGTTTATGACCATTCTAACTGAAGAACTGCCCTGCTGACTGGTAAATGTATTTTCCTGAATCATAGAAAATAACATTTTCTTTACTTAATTATCAAGTCTGAGAATTTTAACCTCAGTCTATATGAAACATTTTTTCATTACTAAAAATGTAAAATGGCTATACACAAACATATAGGAATTTTGAACAACTATTTAAACATTTGTATAACAAACACCTTAGTGTTCTAAAGAATACAAAAGATAATGTATTGACAGCAGTAATAAGAAAAGTTTTGATATACAGTTAAAAAGAAAAACTTTAATGTACAACTACATTTTCAAAATGTTCAGAAATGCCAGACATTTATTAATCACTGTAAGAACATAAAAGTGTTGCATTATTTCCAGTGGTGGCCAGAAAAAGATGTCTAGGAAAGATAATTTAAAAAAAGAATAGTCATATAGCAATGCATCTTCAGAATATTCTAATTCACACTAGTTTGCAGTCAGGAACTTCCTGAAACAGAGATCATAGCATACCTGTGATGATCAGCCATTTCTATTCCTTCATGCTTAAATAACTGCCAAGAAAGAATTTTTTGAAACTTTTTTTCTGCAACTTTTGAGCTCTACTTTTAGGAGGAAAAAAACCAAAAATTGCTCTGAGCAAATTTTCTTAAAGTTAGTTTTTATATCTTCCATGACTGAATTCAGTCTTCCATTTTTTTCTCCTGTAGAGATGACCTTCTGCTAAAACAAAGTCTTTATAAAGAATAAATCTTCCTAATCTATTTCAGGTGTTAAAAGTTGAGAAATTATACAGGAAATCCCATAAGACCCAACCTTAAGTGGGGCCAAATCTGGAGTACTGGGTCCAGTTCTGGGTTACTCAGTTCAAGAAAGACAAGGAAGTACTGGAGAGAGTCCAGAGGAGGGCTATGAAGGTGACCAAGGGAAAGGAGCAGCTCTCTTACGAGGAGAGGCTGAGAGAGCTGGGTATGTTTATCCTGGAGAAGAATGAGGTGGGCTCTTATCAGTGCTTATAAATGTCTAAAGGGTAGGTGTCAAGAAGATGGGGCCAAACTCTTTTCAGTGGTGTCCAGTGACAACACAGGGTTCACTGAGCACAAACTGAAACATGGAAAATTCCATCTCAACATGAGGAAGAATTTCTTTACTTTGAGGGTGACAGCACTTCTGTAGGTGAACCTGGTTTGGTAGGGGTTTGGAATAGATGACTTCTGAATGTCCCTTCCAACCCCTAGCAATTCTGTGGTTCTATAACTAAGTCTTGGGAGGTAAATGAAGATGGAGTTGATCGGAAAGTGCTGCTAAATAATAGATAAAGAAAACCAAGTTCTGGTGGGGAGAACAGAGTAATCATCCTTGAGAGATACATGTCAAACCAAAAAAAAAGTAACAAGGGAGAAGGGACAAACGTCATAGAGAAGTAGAAGAACTGTTTTCTTCAGAAAGTGAACAAAAGAAATGTTGGGATACTCCATAAGGACCAACTTGGAAAAGTCCTGAGCAAATCAGAAGCAGGGAGCATTCTGCTTCTTAAGGAAGAAACAATGTAGATTGTAGCTGTGCATTGTTTAGCTATTGGAACACTGTCCAACTATAAGTCTCACAGAAATTGTTTCTCTTGGTATCTGTAGAAACATTTTTTATTAGAAGTAGTGATGATGTAGTTCAGTCTTTATTTATCAGTACAAAGTATCTCCAGGAATTTTTGTAATTTAATTTATTATAAAGATAAGGTTTCATGACCCTTTATAATCATTCAAACTCACTACCATCAGAAGAACTCATAGTGATATCTGGAAAAAGAAAAGTTCTGTATTAGCAAGTAAAAACAAAGAATAACAATGGTAGCTTGAGGAAAAGGAGTAGATCAGTCTTACCCTTATGAACAGTGATATTTAAGAAAATTTTTCCAAAGATCTTTGAAGGCATGAAGAAAAAGTTTACACTAAAGTTTGTATGATAACTCAAAAGTTAAAAGAAAAATAATAGAAGTATGTTGTAAACCATCTAATCTCCCCAAATTTTTCATGTGTACATGTGTGTAAATAAACACTCACAAAATTTAATCCATTATTATCTTAATTAATTAAATTTACATGTATATGTATATGTACATCTGAAAGTCTATTTCGTATTTTAGACCGGTATAATTTATGTGAGCCCTGGATATTCAGTGGCCAAACAAGTAACGATTTCTAAAAAAGGAGTCTGCTGACAAGTTAAATCTTCACAGCTACAGTAGAAAACCCTGCAGTAAGAGATTTCAGAAAGCAAGTGTGTTTCATTGTGGGTGCTAAAAGACTTTTGTGGCAGAATTATTTGTAAACGGTGCTTTTATGTTTCCCTGGGTAATCAGAAGCATTTTTAGCTTGTTTGTCAGGCTATATTTTAGCACAGGTGGTCAAGCCAGGAAAAGATAAGGATTCAGGACTGGTGTAATTTCCTGGCTTTCTTAGTTTTCCTTTCCAGAATTAAGATGAACTGTGTGACAGAGAATTACTGACAGTGAGGAAATAAAAGAGAATCTTGCTTATGCAGTACTGTAATTCTCCTCTGAACTGGGCCACTGTTCCTTAGGCATCTTTTAAGACCCTTTCAAGGTTTGTTTGGTTTTCAATTGAAGAACAAAGATAGTAATTCTTTTGGCTCATATATGCTGGCCTTAGTGTTTCTTATATAATGATTTTTTTT
>NW_010233287.1:0-8826 GCF_000690775.1 Eurypyga helias | reverse complement strand
TGTCACCGACAAAGATGTTAAACTTGAAAGCTCATCTGTTGACAGAAAAGTGCTTCTGCTATCTTTATGTCATGGATCAGCAACACAGTGGTCCTAGACAGCCATGTGAGACTGCCTTGCCCTGGAAGAGGTGGTTATCTACCCAGGGAAACCAAAGTCCTAATCCACAAGTCATGCTGCTCCACCTGCAGCTCTGGCTGCAGATACCGGCATGCTCCAGCTTATTTAGCTTGACAGGCCTCCTTGGCTGAGGTGACCTGTGCCTGTCTTTCAGTGCTCCTGCTCCCTGGTTTTGTCTCTTCTGAGCCAAGTCTCAGCTTAAAACTAGCAGGGAGAGTGCAGGGTGTTAGGTGCCCAGTATTTTTAGCATAGATTAGGTACTGTTGCATTTTAATGTAGGGGTTAAAAAAAGCCAGGATCTTAAACAATCATCTTCAGTTAATTGTAGTATCAATGGAGATCAGTCAGATCTATAACAGGCTCCTTTATTATTTTGGCCTACTTTGGCTTCTTTCTGAGCAACAAAAAAAGGCTACTAGTGGAAAGCCAACAAGCCCTGATTTGCAAAAGTGTGTACTTGCTTGAGTCCCTCCTGATTCACCAGCTCATGGATGCTGGATGCACAGAAGGGTCTGTGATGGGCTGAGTCACTGTCCTCAGCAGACCTGATACTTTTTATGGGCACAATTGACTTCATCGCAGATCTGAACGCTAGCATGTGCCTACGTGATAGGTATTTGGGTCTGTGTCTGTCCTAGCAGTTTATTTCTTATTACATTAGTGGCATAGCTCAGTGTAAATAAACAAAGCCTTAGTTTCCTGGGAAAAATGATGCTTACATAGCACTTACAGTTCTCAAAGAACTTCTGTTCGATCTCCACACTAATGTGGTTTCACAAGAAGACTGAGATTATTTTATTGCCCCAGGATGCCAGGAAATTTTCATTTGACTTCCTCAGATCTCTAGGATAAAAGTGGGACAGTAAAGAAAAGAATTCCCTTTGCTGTCTTAGATTTCTGTTCTTCAGGAAAATATGTTATGTTTTCTAAGATCTGATATTCTGTAGTTTATTTTTAACTTAGTGACAGTATTATTTTACTTTTTTTTTTTTTTCCACAGAGGAATATCTTGCCCTCTGCTGCTTCCTGCTCCTGGCCTTTTTTATAGGCTTCTTTTTCTGTGTGGAGTGTAGATAATGCTTTTCACACTTCATTGGTTTTATTCAGTATACATTTCCTGACTTTGGAAAACAAAGGAGTCAATAGCACATAATCTGCAGAAAATACAGATATCATTAGTAAACTGCCAAATAATCAGTTTGAGAACATTAGTTTGCTAGTGTCATATGAAAGGTTTGGTGTTGGTGAAAATGTTCAGCAAGCTGTTAGCCAACTAGAGGTGATATAACGAGCATTTGATGAGGAATCACATGCCTTTGAAAAAAAAACCAAAACAAATCTAGGATCCACATTTTAACCCAACATGAATTTCAAGGGCAAATGCTTCCAAATGTTTTATTCTCCTGTTCAGTAAAAGCAGGCACACCCAATTGCAGCCTGGTGTGCCTTAGCATCACAGGGGCATTTAGGGTACTTCCTGAAGGAGTACTAGGCAGTGGGAGGCTATTTCTTATGCCTTTTACTGCTCCTCCAGTCCCAAACGATGCTCCTTTCCACCCTGATACTGGTTCCTGCAAGTGGCAAGGGCAGCAGGTGCAGCAATTGGCATGAACGTCTCCATCAGAATCAAGATCAGCAGGAAGGCTAGGTCACTGCTCACCTGCTCAGGATGTTTTAAGGTGACATTATGTTGCTGAGGTGGTATAAAGGAATCTTGGAGGAATTCTTTCTGTAGGTTCACAAAAACATCATTAAAGCAAGACGTGTTTTGAAGATAGTTTGGGAAAAAAGAAGTAATTCTGAAGGTTAAAAAAAAAATGCTTGAAGTTCAGTGATCCGGGATATAACTTTTAGAAACCTTACTGTTCACCACCATGCAAAATATCTCCTTTCTTTCTTCTGCTAAGCTGCATTAAGACAAAGGTTATAGTGTTTTAAGAGTACTATGCCATGTCAGCAATCTCTGGTATAAGTCAGCACTTGTTCCATAACTGCTTAATCTGGGCAAAAACTGTATTTAGCTTGACAAATAGTCTTCTTACTCATCAAGTTGAAGTCAGAAAGCTCCTGGATCTCTGTGTGCTCTTCTAAATATCAGTTCTTCACTGAAGTCTTCATGGACAAATCTCGTATGCTTTCAGAGGCAAATGCTTTCAGAGCTGGCTGGAAGGGGAGGCACATGTGCGCTCTCCGGCTGCCTGCATGGGGCGTGAGAGCCCGGCAAAGCAAGGCGGGATGCATATTTGCTGTTGGAGCTGTTGGAGCTGGGCGAGAGAGGTGATGGGTTGTGGTCTGTGGCTTTTTTTTTTTTTTTTTGGCTGAGAGCTTCAGCTGTTGGCCTCAGCTTTGCCCTTTCTCTGATGTCAACTCAGTCCTGGGCAGCCTTTGATGACAACGCAGTTGTGTTTGAACGCTGGGGAGCAGGAGCCTGCTCTGTGTCTGTTCCCATTGATTGAGAAATGCAGAGAAGTACTTGGGATGAGATTAGCAGAAGTAATCATGGCTCTCTCCAATTCCCGTCCAAGTTAAATCAATTTGCCGTTGGCCCCATTAGGTCTGGAGTTAGCTCAGTCAGGAGCGTTTCTAACAGCCCCTCTTACAGGCTCCAGGCGGAGGCTTTCAACTTTGTACAGCCAAGGCGGCTTGCAGGTCGGTTTCTTTTACAAAAACACACTTTTTGTTGACTTAAACATTCTCCTGCAGCTACACTGTGCTCCTGTGTGGTCACCTACCTTGTGTCACAGCCCAGACCAGAACAAATGATGAATAGCGAGCTTGGAAGAGAAACACTCTGTTCCCCATTACGTGCCAGAGCTCTCCCTGCATCCCTCCTGCGGCAGCACGGTGAGACAGCCGAAATATCTGGGACACAGACCTGTCTCTCTCAGTACTGGTTCTACATTGTTAGGTTTCCTCCCATTTCAAACATCCGTGTTTGTTAATATAGTAATATACTGGGTTGACGTCTGGGCTTTTGCAAAGCTATGTGAGACCAAGGTCTTCGATGGTAGGAAGGGAATAGAAAGGCGTATCTGTGGCTCATCCACATTTTTTCCTGGTTGGATTTTATTTTTTTTACACCTTTTGTATCGCCTCTTGTCTTACAACGTCTGGTGGACTAATTACAGGTAAAAACTGAAATGTAATACTAAAAATTCTGTCTGTGTTTTCACAAGCCTTTCAATGACCACATTGCACATGAAATGAAAATCCTAACTTTTGCCCTTATAATAGCATGATCCCACCATATCTAAAATCCATGTCAGGCACTAACTCTTTCAGATTTGATTCCTCTGTGCACTGCTCGTTTGTGTACAGAAATGTCTGGATCATCTCCTGTCTCCATCCAGATTTAGTAGCAGAGTGCTGCAGTGGGACTTCTCACTGTAACACCAAGCCTTCCTGCACACATTCTGTTCTATTGATTTCACTGAAATCACATTATAAGTTATTTTCATTCCTCCGTTTTTAAGAAATGTTACCAGTGTATTTATTTGGTATTGCTAAATGGACGCTATACAAAAATCTTTGGCAGTAAGGTCGGTAGAACCTAATATACTTACTGTACTGTTTAAAGATAATCTTTCTTCTCAAAGGACTAGACTTCTTCCAGGCAGCATCTTTTGCCCAGCGATCTTGTTATCCAAACAAGGCTAAGCCTTTGAAATGGAAATATTTTCTTCTGAAGAGCTGTGTTAGGATTTCCATGGGCCCCATAAGATCTGTCCCTCAATTCTGTATGTGGGAGGTGAGTTCAGCATCTTGCATTTCTCAAGGACTGGGTTATGATCTGATCTGGTTTTACTTCTATATTTTAGGTTGTTTTATTTTACTTTAACAGTGAAAATAATGGAAACATTTCACTGTACAAATGAAAGAGGTATAAAGTAGATAAGGCACCAAGTAGACAAAAATATTTTTTATTTTATAATTAGTTATCTATTTGGTACTTTAAAGAAAAAGCTCAAAATATTTTGGCCATTAAATTATTTGGTTTCAATGTGACAGACAAAAGATCTCTCCTATGCCAGATGAACCTCCATCAGAGGAGGCTAAAATCTTACTCAGGTTATAGTATTAAGTGTTACATTACTTTCTCATGTTAACGTTTGTTCAGACATACGTTCTTTTCCTTCAAATCTTGTCAGACTTCTTATACCGTTTTTATAAGACAGCCTTGACTCTGCACTAAACCATGCCACTAACACGTTACTTAATCTAACTGGCACATTGTAAAATTTTACACATGCGCTCATCCAGATAATTACACAATTAATTTTCACTTAGTACAGCTGAAACAGGGATAATGAAATTTCCACTGGTGTACTGTTACGTCCGGGGGTTAGAGGTCAGCTTCCTGTTTGGATAAGGGTGAGTTTAAAGAGGATTTCTGACAGTCTCCTTACTTCAACTAAGTTTAAAAACATTGCAATGGAATTTCAATTTACAACTAAGTTCAATGGGAGGAACAGATGTTGGGAGTGTGCCACAACCATTCTGGGAGCCCTTTCTATGCAGGTGTAGTCAAAAGTCAATGTCCTTCATCCCACTCTTTATACGAAGACAGAGTTAAGATGAGACTTGGTATTAATTTCTACACTGAACTTTAGCTGTTCATTGCTTTGCAGGTCTATCCCCAGCCTGAACAGTGGTGGAAACCTTTCCCCTGTTGTATATTTTGCATTTTTGAAGGAGCACACAGATGACCAGAGTTGGACTCTTCCCCCTGAGGATGTGTGGTAGGAAAGTCAGCACAATAAAACAGGACCAGAAAGAACTGAGGCAAACCTCCACATCTTTGAGAAGACCCCTGCTTTGACATTAAGGTATATAGTGACATATAAAGCGAACAATGCTTTTATATTTAAATCCAAATGTTGTGACCTTAAAATAACGATTTTTCTGATGGTTCCTCTTCTAAGCTGGTATAAGAAGTTTAATTTGTTGATTGAAATGTCTACACACATGTATTTGCTGTCACAGCCTTCACTCTGTCCACAGTTCCTCACAGCAGACTTGCTCTTGCCTGCAGAGCTTTACTTTCTGATCCCTGCCATTCCCAGACAATTGACCTTAGCTGGGAGTTACTCTGGGCAGGTGCTGAATATCCCAAACTCCAGCTCTTCCACACAAGCAATGGCCCAATGTGGGAGGGAGTACAAGGACAGGGTCAGCAGCCCCCATGGACCAGCCTGTCCCTGACATGCACTGATGCTCCAGACTACTTTTTCTGTCCTGACTTGAAAAAAACCAGTGGTTTTTTAAGAAGTACTGCAGTTCAGAACTGTAGGGACAGACATTTCACTCTCACGGAATGCCCACAGCACGTTGGCAGAGGCAGGAGGCTGAGCAGAGGGTAAGGCACCCTGCCTTGGTGCCAGCCCAAAACCAAGTCTTCCCATCTCGGACCCAAATGAAGGCAATACTAACATTTCCATCAATGTCATGGGCTACCGGATTAGGTCTTAAGGGGAGAACACACTGTCAGCTGGCAGTGAGTAGATAACATGTCTGAGCACAACTCTTGTGAACAACAGCTTCTTGTGATGTGTATTTCTGTGGTGCTACTGAGCCTTGATGGCAGGCTGGGGCTTCACTATCCTCAAATAATGTGGAAGAGAAGGAGGATTACTTGCAGGAGAGTCAGATGTTTGCAGAGTCAATGATTTTGTGCATTTCTTCTTTCTCTTTCTGTCCAGCTCCTTCAGTGGGTTTTAGACTGTGCAGTTCAGAAAGCACTAACATTTCTTATGGTAAGCCTTGTTTCTGTCCTTTCCTTCTCTTTTAATCTCTCTCAAGTTCTGGGGTTTTTTTGGTTTGGGTTTTGGTTTTTTTTTACCTCATTTAGAAGTTCTGCTTTATTCAAACTTCAAGTTTCATGCTGTTTTCCTCTATTTCAGTCTCTTTGATGCCTTAAACGTACTTCACATGTTTTTAAGGCATCAAAGTGTCTTAAATTATATGCTCTCCTTCCTCAAGTAGCTAAAGATGTAACTAATAAAATCTCTCCTCTGTAGACCACACCTTATGTTATCAGTGCCCAGAGAGCAGCTTCAGACACCTGGAACTACAGATGGATGCACTATATAACCCTGACCATCAGCATGTCTACACATTTATGAAGAAAGGTGGAAACCCTCCAACACAGATATTTCAAAAGAAGAATAACAACTCAGTTTTACTGACCCATTGGGAAAAAAGACACATGAATTGAGTTTACTAAAGATCCATAGGCAGTCTTTGCACCTCCTTTCAACATCAAGGGTTACCGTGACAGCAAAGGGCATGTATACGTTTTACAAAAAAAAAGGAGATGATATACTGCACTACACACATTGCTGTTTGTCAGTGGTCCCGTCTCAGGATGCAAAGCTCAAGTGAAATCCATATGTAGGACATTAATTGGGTGGCCAAGCATATACATACACACCTTCAAAAACACACAAGCAATGCTTTCATTAATAGAATGTTGGTGTTATTACTAAACTTGACTGTGTTGCTAACTCAGAAAATGTATATTGTCTTTCTAGGCTAGTGGTTGAATGTATAATTACACCATTGATAGAAAATGTGTGTATTAAGATGGAGTACAAAAATACTTCTCTTAGATTTTAAAATTTGACCACCACCTTGTTCCAACAAGGAAACATTTTCAAGAAATACCGTTAGGTTTTCTCCAGGTGTTAAAAATGCTATCTTTTTCAAAAAGTCCAATAATATCAAGCTAAAATTATACAATGCAGTCACTTTCTGTAGCAGAAAGTAATAATATAGTAATCTATCAATAGGTAATACAGTAATAAGGAATAACATAGTAATACAGTATCTACACGCTTCCACTCGTATACATTTTTTTCCCTATTTAGCAGCATCTTTCCTATTCTCACTGTGCATTCTTCAAAATACCACAGGTGATATAGCTATGTAGGATTTGACAAAGTTGCAGAGCTGGCTGCAATGATTTTTTGATCAAATATTGGGTGTGAACCAGAGGCCTTGCCTTTGGCCAGTGAGCCCACCAATCTGCTGCTGCGTAGTGATGCATTGCGACCACCCCTCTGCGAGCAGGGATGCGCTGGGCGGAGAGGCACTGACGGGCAGCCCTGGCACACAGCTGGGGAGACATGGAGGCAGAGAGGTCTGTCCTGTGCTGTCTCCGCTTGAGTTTGTCCTCACTTAACTTAATTCACGTTATGGTTCTCAAAGAACCCGGAAGTATGCTGGAGGGAGCCAGGAAAGGCATTTGGGATAAAGGGTGAGCCTCTGCTACAGCATGTTCCCCTCACCCCATGGCCCTCCCTGTACCCCTCAGAGTGAGATGCTACCTGAGCAGTTCTTGTAATTGATTTAAAAGCATCTTAATTTTAATGATATTATTGATTTTTTGAGACCTACCTGTTCATGACCCATCTATGAGCTATGACTTGCTGATGAAGGAACAGAGCTTGTGGGATGAACTTTTCCACCTTGGGATTTTACAACTCTAGGACATGTTAAAACTTTGGTTAGTTGGTGAGTTTAGGCACAAACCTGTTTTACATACGTAGTCAACTTATCTTATCTCCATTGTTAGCAGGTTTTGCCAAAAGCACATGTTCTCTGAGTAACCTTTATCTCTACAGAAATTTTCAGTTTGCTAAACAATATTTTGGTTTGCTCTAACATTTTTGTTTTTATCACTGCTCTCTTTAAACTGATGTAAAATAGAGGGTCATTTCCATTTTAATTTATTCCTATAATGCCTGCTGAGTCATCTTTCTTGCTGCCCAGGTTTCTGTTCTACAAAACTGGCAGTGTATTGCCATGACCATCTTCTGCAACACACTGTTCTTCTGCAGACACTCAGCGTGGGAGGCAGAAACCCACCCACCCAGTTTCAAACACTCAGTCTGCAGGGAAAAACAGACTGGGCAGAGAGTGAATTATTATTCCCTCTTACGACAACTAACTAAAATAAGGGAAGAATTGTTCTCTGTAGTTTTCTATCAAATAAACTGGGAGCTCAAAACTGTACCTCCCACTAGCAGCTTCAACTTAGAGGTCTGATATCCAGTGAGATGTATCCCACTGTTATAAGTCCGTTTTTTTAATCTTATCTTCTTAGTTTTACTAGCTTGTCCTGATGGTCCAGTTGGGCAGGCTCCATAAAAACCCCCGCAGAGATTTTGTCTCCTTTCCCGCTTCAGCAAATGATCTTTTGTTTAAAGCTACCACACCTCACATATTGTTTTAAAAGACAAAATGGACTACATTTGTGCAGCAGTTATCCTGTCCTTCAGAGGATTTTGTTAATAGTTCTTGCTTTCAGTGTGGGGAAATCCTATGCACAGCTGAAGGTTAATAGTATCTGTAACAAATTGCCATCTATTTTAACAAGTGCTCATCCTGTTGCTCTGCTCCTCCAGACACCTTTCCCTTTTTTTCTCAGGCATTTAGGAGATGTGCTGATGAAGGTACAATCTTTTGCCAGGCAAATTATTTAGTGGAGACAAATTGTGTAATCATAATAAAATGAGTAGTTATACATTCACTAAGACTATGTCACTCACTACAGATTGTTTATGTCTTCCTTTTTGGTTAAAAATACATCTTTCTTATTTTCTAACTTGCCCAGATTTTAAAAGTCTGTTATTTCTGGCATTCTGATGTCTCCTTGTCTCTCTTCACTTTAAATTTTTATTTTTATTTTTAATTAGGTTGTTTGGG
>NW_010233286.1:13153-15340 GCF_000690775.1 Eurypyga helias | reverse complement strand
AGAGAGCAATAAGGTCTCCCTTGAGACTCATCTTCTCCAGGGTAAACACCCCCAGCTCCCTCAGCCTCTCCTCACAGGACTTCTGCTCCAGACCCTTCCCCAGCTCCATTGCCTTTCTCTGGACACACTCCAGCACCCAACGTCTGTCTTGTAGTGAGGGACCCAAAACTGGACACCATTTGTGACCAACTGCCAAGTGGATTTAATAGGCAGCCAGTTTCTCCAGGAGAATGCTGTGGAAAATGATGTCAAAGGCTTTACTAAAGTCTAGGTAGGCAACATCCACAGCCTATACAAGGCTATTTGAACTACTGAAAGAAGGGGACCAGACAGGTTTTAGAAAGACTTATTTGACTTTGTGTGACTTGAGAGCAAAACTCGAACCAAAGCTAGAGATGAAGGAGTCTTGGGTGAAAGAACTGGTGTTGCTTATTCTCTTGGATTTATCTATCATAAAAATAGTGGTTATTTCAGCATTTATAGTTCTTTCAGGTTAATGTCTAAAGCAGTTTTTAAAAGTAGAAAGGACTGTCTGGTAAGATTTGGAACAAACATCAGTGCAAAAGTTCACATTATGACCTTAACACACCCTGCGAGTCTGTTCATGTCTGTGGAGGGACATCCACCTGCCATAGGTCTTACCTATCACTCAGAGCAAATTCGCACCATTCATCTTATTGTGTTGCCCTTTGGGGCATCCTCATTCCCTACAGTACTGTCAGGAGCCACAATGTCATTCTAAGGAAATTACAGGCTTCACATTAGCAACCTTTATCACAGGAAAAACTTAAGACTCTCAGAAAAAACTACCACAGGCAGCCAGTATCTCATTAGAGGAAAAATCTGTCCAAATGTGGATTTTTTTGTGGAGACGTTTGAGCACTTTGGCCTGAGGAGAGATGCAAAAGGTGTGAATAAACCAAAGGGTAAAATAACTGCTATAAAATCTTTTCTTGCAAACATTACACCAGGGATCCCAGATATTACTTTTTCCTAACGCTTATATTTTTCATCTGTCAGAGTTTTTTCAATGTGATCTAATGCTGCAAATCATGAAAGGTCACTGGTTGTAGGTGGATTTATATCCTTCTGTTATTTCAAATGGAAATACAGCACTGAACTTTGTGTGTTTGGCACTTCGTACGTCTTCAGGAAGTTCTAGAAATGCAATACTGATGGATAACACAAATCTTGTAATTAACCCCTGGTATTTTAGGCAGAAAGAAAATCGCTAGTAAAAATGAAATGAGCTACTTAGAAGTAAAATCTTGTAGACTAGAGGAATTGACAGTAAAACCAAGGGTATCCTCAGCCCAAGACACTACTAAGGTAATTAGGAGAAGAATGACCAGCAAAAAGGGACATACCCTGTGGTGCAAGGATGACAGAGGAATGAAGCAAGCATGTGCTACATGATATCAGAATCATTTCAAATGCTTCTATATGTATTAACAGGCATCCACACTTATGTTTAGATCATATATAAACTACAGACACGAGCACTGAGACTTCCCCTCCAGTACAGAAGAGTATAAGTACAACCTTTACTGGGGAATGAGCAGACTAACAGACAGGCAAACGCTTCTCTTCAGTAAAGCCGGGTTAGTGTGTTAGTATGAGTAATCTGGCAGTGAGACATATCCTGAGGGCCCTGAGGAGAAAACACAAGAATTCTCAGAACTCTAGAAAATATGACCCAAGAAAAAAAGGTTGAAATCTCTGTGGTTGTTCAATCCAGAGAACCGGAGGCTGAAAGCGGGTTTGTGCAACATCTAAATGGTACCTGCAAAAAGGAAGGTGTGAGTATTTCACCATGTCCGCTGTGTTGGCACAAGAAAAATGGGCTGACATTGCCACAGGGATAAGCAAGGACAGGGAACAAGGCAGGGGTCAAGCTGCTTGGGAAGGCTGTGGGAGCTCCACCACTAAGGAATTTTCAGAAATTATTTAATCCTAGGACAAGCAGTATACTTCCAGTGTGGATTGCAAAAAGGAAGGTGTGAGTATTTCACCATGTCCGCTGTGTTGGCACAAGAAAAATGGGCTGACATTGCCACAGGGATAAGCAAGGACAGGGAACAAGGCAGGGGTCAAGCTGCTTGGGAAGGCTGTGGGAGCTCCACCACTAAGGAATTTTCAGAAATTATTTAATCCTAGGACAAGCAGTATACTTCCAGTGTGGATTTT
>NW_010233286.1:320-13129 GCF_000690775.1 Eurypyga helias | reverse complement strand
TTTAGCGAAATGATTTTCAAATCTGACACAGAGATAGACATGGAAAAAAAAAAACGTAAAATGAGTGCCAGAACCTCTGCGCTAGACAAAATTGATTGTTACTAAAACCAAGGATGAATAAGAAATCTTGGGGCATAAATCTTTTTCCATTACTATAACTCACCAGGATCTAGAGAGCTGTGCACTAATTTTAACAGTGTTTGCAATCTGGTATTCTTTGTTGTTGAAAGAAAATTTCCTATGAAACAGAACTAGCTAACAGGGCCCTTCTGCCTCTGGGATAAAAAGGAAAGGAGAAGCAGTACAGAAAAGATTAAAAATTATGTGGGGAAAGCTATGAAAGGCACCAGGAAATCCAGCTGAAGACTAGGCTATGCAAATGCAGACCAGATGTAAAATGAGAAGCTGGGGCATGAAAGATGACAGGTGTTGCACAGAGATGAATAGTTCCTGCGAAGATTAAGAGTGGCCGCTGCCTATAAAAAAGAAAATGGGAAAAAAGAGGAGAAAAAAAAGAAAAGCTTGCAAAGCTGCAGAGGGAATAGCAGGGTGCTAGTGGATTCTGAAGATGTGGGAAATGAATATGAAATGACACGGAAAGAAAGTCAATGAAGATGATAACCAGGAGAAAAAGGAATGAGAGAGAAAACGAAGAACTCTGAGGTTTAAAACCTTTACTACCATATGTTATTGCTTCCCAATAAAAAGTGCTATTACCATGGTGCTGCCACCAGAATCAACAGAAGAAAGGGGAAGAAGGGAGGTAGCAAAGATGGAAGAGCACTAGTGTTCAGATGACAAGAAATGGAAGACGGTAAGAGGTGGTGGACTAGCAAAACTGGATGTGAGAAAGGGATCAAAGAGGAAACATCCAAGAGTTGGCTGCAAATGAGAATGCAGAGAGGGAGAGACAGTATGTCTGTTTAGAGAGGCGTGGCTGAGCTTGAAATGGCGAGTGTTTGGGGTGAAGATAGGAAAGATAGGAGCAAAGTCAGATGAGAATTGTAGGCTATGTCTGCAGAAGCAGCTCAGAGGCTGACTGCCCCCGGTGCAGCTTGCACCTATACGGCTAAATTCTTTGAGACCACGAACAGGGTGGCTGTGTCCAGAAAGCCTGTGGGGAGCAGTCCCAGATTGGCATTAATGCGCAAACATTGCCATGGAAGTGGTACTGGGCAAGGCCAGCAGCCTCCAGGGTTTGCACTAGGCAGGCTGGGTGCTGATGCTCAGGACTGTGCCCTTGCTTCCCCTGTCACAAAAGCCTCCCCTGGGGACCAAACCTCCAAGGGATGGTGAAGATGAAAGGACTGTGGGGTTGCTCTGCCACTGCAGGACCACACCAACTTCTGCATCCTCATTCAAAATAAAGTGGTTCAAAGCTGAATATATTTTAAATGCTGAGTGGGGTCATGAGTTAAAATCCTGTTCAGGTAAATACAGCATCACCACACTACTGCCAAAACCAAAGGTAATCATTTCAGCTAACACGAAGAATTGAGTCCAACTGGCATAAATGTAAAATATATGCGTAATGCATATTCCTGGGGTAGCAGAAATGAAAATAGACTCAGTATCACTCCACTTTGCTAAACATGTAGCTTATCTTCTGTTTGCAATAGGAATTTATCAAGTCTGATGTCCTAGAGCAAAGTGACAGGTGAACATCTGCAGCATAGTGAACAGCAGTAGAAAGCTCAGCAGAGCTGGCTAGCAGCTACGTACCTCTGTGGAGCTCACAGGGTGCAGCAAAAATAGAAGTACCACAAGGTTTAGTCAGGATACCTGGCCTGGACCGCAGCTGACTTAACCCTTACCTCTCAGCACTGCAGTCTTTGTTATGGCCAGCAGGCACTAGCCTTGGGCATAAGGGGAACGCTGAAAGAGCTCTTCCACCTGTCTGGTTCTCCATTCCTTCCCAGATGTGCGAGCCAGCTGCAGCTTCGCCTTCTCATCCTCGCAAACGGTTGCTGTGACGTTGTCTCAGCTGAGGAATGGAGTCTTTCAGGGTTAAAAATGTAGGTGGGATAAGGGAGTTGGAGTAGAAAAGGGACACGGTTAGGACAGTGTCATAAGCTTCAAAGCATGTTGATATATGTGTGTGTGTGTGTGTACACACACAGATGAATGCATAGGAGTGCAATGAAAGAGATGAAGGCAGAGGATCAGAGGATCAGAGCTATTAAACAGAATATGAAGATAAGGGAAAGAAAGGCACTTTTTTTCAGTGTTGGACTATTTTTGCAGCATTTCATAGTTTAACGGAGGCTTCTGGTGTGTTTGGTATGTGACATTTCATTAATACACAAGCACTGTCATTCATAGCAAAGAAAAAGGCAGTAGGAGATACATCTGCAGCACTGCTCCCAGACCTAAGTCATGAGGCATTCCCTCCTCCTTTAACAGTGCCTAGGTCTCAGGCAGACCTCGGTGAATGCCCACCAGCAGTACACATCCTTGTGCTTGGATGAGGGTGGAGCTGCTGGGACATGATCCTAAAGGACAGATCCCTCCTGGCTGAGGCTGTGGGAAGTTGAAAGGTAACCCTGTCACCGGGACATGGAGATCCTGCAGAGAGCAGGTACGATGGGCTTTAAGCAGATGATGTGAATTTTACCCAACAGGTACATCAAAATGACAAGCAAAAATATTTAATTTGGGCAGAGAGAGTGAAAGGAGACTCCTAGTGTCTTATATCACAGAGAGGGTGGGACACGAGCCAGCTGCAGGCAGCTGAGTTTTTAATTTTCGTGTAGCATAACCGACAGTACTTTGCAGGCTCTGCAGACATGCTTCCTTTCTCTTCCCATTTTTAGTGTAATGAAGCCCTAAAGCCAGCTTGCCTTCATTCTTCAATCTTCATTTGTTGTGATTGTTTCTATTCGGCCTTTGTAGAGATTAAAGTGCCAAAGTTACAGCATGTTTTTTCTAGAGTTTGGGGGAAAGCTATTACAGCTGATTTTTTTTTTGAAAGAATGAACTCACCAAGTATCGCAGCTGATTTTTATAGAGAAACGTTTCTTCACAAACTAATTGAGCATATTTAATTAAAAAAAAAAAGCATTAAACCCCCTTACGTGCAATATTTCTGCCTTAAATAAAATTACAGAAATTCAGATGGAATGGCTGGAAGAGGAAAAAACTTCCAAGTCTCATATTTGATTTCCCTTACTGCTTCTTGTTGGCTCACTGAGCACATTCACTCTGTCATCAAAATGGTCACCAGAATTTTTTTCTGCTCTGTTTGTTACAGAGCATCACAGGCACTGCAGATCTTAGGAAAAACCTATTCTCCCTCCTTCTCCCGATGTGTTAAACTGCCATCTTGTAAAATTAACTAACCTTGCAATTTGGTATTAAATAAACCGCTATACAAGTCATTTTTACAGCAGGAACAAAATTTAAGAAATGAATGCTGATACGCCCACACAAATACACATACATGCACACACTCCCACACACAGCCATCCAAAGTGAAGACTGAGCTCCAGCTTCTGTATAAATTTGATCTGGGTTGTGCTCATTTCAAATGTGGAAATCTGTAGGTTTCGTGGAAAATGCTTTAGAACAGCGTGCAGGGCAGTGATAACACATTTGCAGAAGGGCAGTATAAATAGCAAATCTGAGATAAGATGGCTGATAAGTTCTGGCTTATCAAACAGAAGTTGCATCTCCTGTTCGTGGAAGAGAACGGATGCTTTACATATCTTTTAACATAACTCTTAGAGATATGTGAGGGAAAAAGTAAAATGTTGTGAATTGCCCAAGCCTATAGAGTCCAAGTCTCACTTTCTAAAAAAATGTATAACTAAAACATCGTGATTCAAAAGAATCAATGGTGCACAGGCTGCTTACACTGGCTGAAAATATTAGTTGCAATTGATTGATGCAGAGAGAAAAGCTGAAGGTTACGTGTCTTCTAATCACAGCAGGGTAAAACTAGAAGACATTCTCTTGCAAGTAAGTAAAAAAAGACATTGATCTGAATTGTCCTCAGCAGTTATATGTGAACAGTGCCTATTTTCCACAAATCCTGTCCGGCAGCATGGGGTGGATGTACTTGAGCTGTCTTTACAGTATTATTCAGATGCTTCTTCAATCTATGTAACATGCACCAAGGGCAGACAGAGTGAGGGACTTAGGGCTTAGAGTGTCAAGAGCTATGTTATCCGTATCTTCCACTCTCTTTCATTAAATGTTCGCAAGGGACAGCATCAGTGCAGAACCTGATGGTGTGTCTTTTTTGCCAGTGTATGCTAAAATACCAACTCTGCTATAATCTGTGGGTGGTTTACTCTTAACTGAAGTGTAGATAGATCTTAGTCATTTCGTCTACTTAAAAATGAAGATGAAATTTAGTCAGACCAACTAAAAGAAGTAGATTTTGAAAAGCAAAGCAGCCCTAACAATAGAGCACTGACAAAATAGGTCCCTGGATTATTTTACTACCAGTCATTGTATTTTTACCTCTCTGAAAGCTGTCACTGGTGTTTGAATGAATTATTTGGAGCTGGCTGGTTTCTCTTACAGCTACTGAAAGTCTGTTTTATATGAAGAACTGTATGTCCTTATGTAGGTTGCCCAGAATCAGTAAATTTACTGTATCTCATTAAAGTAAAAGGAAACTTATGCTTGGCAAAAATACTCTATGTCTCTGAAAGCCAGCAGATTGCCTTTCACAGCAGGTAGCATTACACAGGGGACACTGAGCATTTTACAAATCCTCTTGCAAGTCCTGTTACATATGTTTTGCTTCAGTCAGGAAGGGAAAAGGACACACTAATACAGCCTCACTATATGACACAGTGACTGAAACACTAATTTATATGACTAATATATGCATTTAGTCATTTGGTGCAGCGGTGTCAGAAGGGACACCAGTTCAACAAGTGACCTAGCTCATAATTATCTTTCTGGACTACAGTGGGGGTCAAGAAGCATGTTGATTCTTGGGGGGTTCTGTCTTACTGTCTTGGCCACCTGAGCTCCTTCTGCACCACGTTTTAGTGTGTAAACTCACAACTGAGTTTGCAGAAGGCAGTCTGTGAACACTGCGCACACAGTACCTGGATGCATGGGCTTTCACCTAAAATAATAATTTGTATTTAGCAAATATCAACAGTCTGTTAGCTGAAAATGGTATATGAGCAAAATGTCCTTGAAGCTGTAACTTGACATGTAACACACACACCTTTGCTTTGACTTCATTATTTGAATTGCCTTAGAAAATGAATTGAGATAATCAATGCAAAAACTGAACCACAGACAATAACAGGGAGTTATCCTATCATCTCCTCTCAGGGAGAGGAACTGCAGAATGAGGTTAGGTGAGTAGAAAACCACTTATCCTTCTTTTCTATTTCTGTGAAGTAGGGTTGGTTTTTTTTTTTCCTCTCCCGGGAAATCATCACTCTTTCTAGAGAAGGTAAATTGAACTGTTCCACCGAAATAGCTTTCCTCTTGACAATAATGTTTGAATCCTCTTTCTACCTCATCCACATTAGCTTCTAATCTCTTTGGAAGCCACCGATTTGTAGAATCAACGGACAACAAGCCCTTTCTCCTGAGTGTCATCCTTACTCGGCTGAACAATAGATTTGAGTGCCTCCAATTTTACAGAAACGTACAGAAATTCTCTTCTGCTCTTGAGCTAACATTAATTTTTGAAGAGGATTCTAGGGAAATGCTGGACTGGCTGAAGAGATTTCTTCAGCTATAGGGATTTTTTTTCTGAGTTCAAAGACCCAAAGCTCTTGTCCCCACAAGATATCTTTACTATCTGTATGGAGGATGTAGCTCTATGCATCGTTATTCACTACAGGTCCTAGTGACCAGTGATCCATGTCAGGAAATATCATCTCCACAGCTGCAAATAAAAGGCATTAGTGATGGCAGTCTCAGTGGAGACTGGAAAGTGTGTTTGTCAGTCTGCTCCTATCCATTGTCTGCCTTAGTTCTTCATGTCACGTCTCCCTTTCCACTGCCAGAGGACTCCTGAGTCTGGATCAGCCCTACAGAGTTCCCACTCCAACACGACTGCGGCAAATGGCTGTGTAATCTTGCTTGTCTGTTGTCCTCGCCTTACAGGTTTTGTATGGCTATTGAAGACTTTGCCCTAGGGCTATCCAGCCATGTGCCCTCTTGTCCATTAGAACTGCTGTCATAAATCAAAAAGGTGGGTGGTTTGGAGTCTTGTATGTATGACAAGAGGCTGTATTGTTGTTGTTGCTGTTATTACTACTATTTCACTGTACTCTTTTCCAGCACATTACCTTTCTTCTTCAGATTGTAGTCCAGCTGACATACAGTCAAGCAGACTCTCTCTTTTTACAAATTATTTTAAAATGAGTCAGAAAACGAAATTCCCTTGGTTCTTCTCTCTCCTTCCCTCTCCAATATCATTGGCATTTCCTTCTCATTCATTCCCTGGTAATAGAAGTCAGAGTATCTACCATATCTCACCTCTGCCTTCACTGCTGAATGTGGCATGGGGCAGAAGGACAGGGGTAGAGAGAGGTTAATCTGGTTCTCTTGGGGAAATCTTGGTTTTTTCCAAGAAGAAAAAGAAAAAGCAACATCTTAACTGAGAATTAATATTGAATACTTGGTCAGCATGGAAGCAAGGGCTGCCTCAGACCTCCAGGTCCATGACCAGTAGCTTCTCCTATTTACTTCACATCAAGCAGCAGAGCTGTTAAAAGGCTAATACCCACTTAACAACACAGCCTACAGCAGCCATTTCCAAACAGAACTTATTTTGAGATTGTGATTTATCTCCCAATTAATTCAAATGATTTCTCCCTTTGAAGTTTATTTTCATTAGCTGACATCTGCAGATTCTTAGAACAAAATGTAACAGGATGTAGGTTTTTGAAACATTTTAACAGGAATTTTGAATTTTGCCTTCTGTATGTAAGGCAAGTGGGCAAATACTTTTCTATATAAATTAATTTCATTGGCTTCAGGAAAGATATGCTAATCTACATCAGATGATGTTCTATTTTATGTAACTGAAAGCAAATACAAGATTATTTTAGTTTTGAAACGTATTTGGAAAAAAAGTAATTGGTGGAATAATTGGGAGGAGGAATATTGAATCCAGGCATACAGTTAAATCCAAAGTAGTTACGGTGCCAACACATTGTGGGTCACACCTTTGAAAGTTCAAAAAAAGTTTACAATGCCCTAAATCCTAAGCAGAGAGAAGGCAAGGAAGAAAACAAGTAGCATTTCACTGCTTACAGACCGGACTAAGATAGGAGGGTAAGACTGTCAGGATAGTCTGCACTCATGATTTATTGCTTGATAAAAGAATTAGTTTTGTTGAGATATTGTTGGAAATACTATTAATGTTATTCCTGTCAGAAAAGAACTAAGAAACCCATCTCGCCTGTGCTCTTATTCAGCAGATTATTCTTCCCTGATAGCTCTGAAGGATGTGTATTAAGCTGTTCCAAAGCACTGTGTTGAGTAGGATGCTCATTGTAATCAACTGTTTCATTACTGAAGGCAAGGTGCTTATAGGAAACTTAGCTACTCAATATAACATGTCCTAGTTGAGATTTAATTTTCCTGATGCTTATAATTTTATTTTTTAAACTTGACTTTTCAGGCAATTCCTCCTTTATCTTGTCTTAGTGTATTTACCTTTTATTAATTTCTTGACTGCTCCATTCTGGCCCTGACCAGCTGCCAGTCTGCTGTTGTTCTGTCTTCCCAAAGTTGTGGTTTTGAAGCTCTTGTTGAGGAGGGCCTCCATCTCTTACTTGCCACAGAAATGTTCTCGCACTGGCTATTAATCCGAAGGTGACTGACACCACCATCTCTGGCTGGGCTTTAGCGGACATCCATTAACCTGTACCCAAATGCAGGACCTAAGTGCCTAAGCACAAGAAGTATTTTTACCCTCCGAATGAGAGGCTGCAGTTACATGTTGTTCTTGCTGCAGCTAAAACAGATTAACAGGGGAGTGAGCGCTCCTCCTCCACGTGTGTTAGTGCTCTCCCAGGGATGGGGAAGGACTGAGCTCAGCTGTTCGTTCTGCTGCAGGGACCAGGGCTTTCGGCTAGCTTTTAGGCTTCATAACATAGTGACTGAAAGACTAATTTAATCTCTGTTTGATACAGCACTGAGTCTCCTTCTGCCATTAGTAGGGGTGTTGCCCACTTAATGTCCTTACTTAGCACAACATTTATACTGGAAATTATGGGGAAGTGGGATTCACGCTGTGGAGGCAGGCCGGGTGCTATGCTAGTACTTCATTCCATTTGCTGTACTCTGCTTTTATTGCCACAGACATTTCTGGTTTATTTTTATTTTAAAGTAGAATAAAGAAATTCATGGAAACTGGCTCTGAGTGCTATCAGTACGTGTTCTGAGTTGCACTTTTACTCTCCTTAGTGTAAGTGCATTACGCTGTGTGTCCTTGCAACAGAGGCTGAAGGCACCAGCAGCTCTCAGCATATGTGGGCAGTGTCTCCCAGCCTTCAAATCATTTCTGTAAAGGACAAGCAGAATGGACTGCGTTTGCAACTTTTTAACTTCAGCATCCCCTTATCTTTTCTCAACTGTGAATAAGCTTACAAAGCTTTTGAATAGTGTTTATTTAAAATGCAGAGTCTGCATCTGCATATTAGATACATCTGCATATCAGATGCAAGTTCTCCATAAACAATTAGGAGTCAAAGCCATCAATATGTTGTCTGACAGACAATTTTCTCCTAATCTAGAATAACATTTTCTGTTTGAGATAAGACGTGATCTTTCAAACATATACTACCACTTGCCATTTCAAGTGTTTGGGAGGAAGATTCTAAAGTTGGAAAAAATCATACTATGTATTTTCAGAAAAAAGACAAGAGAGAGATTATAAAAGAAACTCATGAAATAAATATCACCAGGAAGATTCAGAAAGGAACAATTAAACTACTTTTTGGTAATCACCTAGAAAATAATAAATTGATTAAAATTAGCCAATGTGGGATTGTCAAGAAAACTCCATATGAAACAAACTGAATTTTCTTCTTTGACTCATAACTGCCCTCGTGGATAGTGATGAAGGAGGAGATGTGCTGTATATCTGCATCAGCAACATTCATTACATACTCAGCATGAGGGTCTCATCAGCAAGCTAGGAAATATTGTGTAGGTGTATCATGAGTGGGTAAGCAATTGCCTCTGAAGTAATTCTCAAAAACTAAGTATCATCATTTGTACTATCAAACCAGGAGGATGTTTCAAGTAGGTTCCTGGAGGGTTCTGATCTCAGCTACATTCTATTAAATAGGTTAATGAACACAATGGGTAAGAAAATAAAAGGTCAAAAAATCAGCAAATAACTACCAGAAACCAGAAGATATTGAAAAACAATTTTAAGAACAGAATAGGAATTAAAGATAATCTTGAAAAATCAGAGAGATGGCCTAAAATTAGTAAGGTTAAATTCAACAAAGACAAGGGCAAAATACTGCCCAGAGGAAGCAAAGCTCAAATCCTCACATAAAAATAGGTAATGGATAACTAGGAAGCAGTATGTTTTGAAAGGTTATGAGGATTACATAACATTGCAGATTCAAGTAGTGGTCAACAGTGTGGTGAAGGTGAAAAAGCAGGCAGATCTCAACGTGGGGTATATTAAAAGAGAATTTTACACAGCCTGCAGAAGATGCAAAGCAGGAGGCCTTGTCTGGGACACCTAGAGAAACAGGCTGACAAAATGGACATTCAAGAAGAGAACATGAGGACCAACAAAAATCTTAGAAGGCATAACCTGTTAAGATATTTGATTTATTTAGCCCAGAGAAGATCAAAAAAGGAGTAAGTCGAAGCAGTCTTTTGCAGACAGACACTAGCTTATGGTCATTGTGCTCTGAGAAGAAGAAAGCAAAGAACTAAAGCAAGTAAAGACGACTTTAGTGTATCAGGGAAACCCCTCACCCTACACTTGGTGCTTAAGGGATGAAACCTGGTAGTTAGGATGACTGTGGAATCTGCCTGACTGGAAGTTCTCTGAGAGAAACATAGACAAACTCCTGCCAGAGACAGTCTTGCTGTACATAGTCCTGCCCCAGTGCAGGAGTGCTGTACTGGGTAACCTCTGTGAGATTCCTTCTGCCTCAATGTTTCTAAGAAAATATCCAGTGAGTTTGAACTTCTCCCTGTAAGTGAACATCAGTTGGCAGGTAAGCTCTTGCTGCTTCTTCCGCCAGCTTCTAAGTAAGAACTTCTGTACTCTGCATTTTGGCTTTTTTTTTTTTTCTCTGAAATGTTTAGGTGATGGTTCTGATTCATTTGTGAGTGGAAACAAGAGAACTAATGAAGCCTGGTTTCCAATGGATTTGTGTTCACTATCTCTCACCCTCTGCTGCAATAAACCGAGCATCCGTGTACTCTTTGCATCATATATTAAAGCCTTAACGTACTGTGCCCGCCATCAACAGTTTCACCAGCAACCCCTTGACTTTTTGGGGTCCCCTCCACTAGTCCCCTCCACCATTACCTATCTGTTGGGTAGGGAGGCAGCAGCACATGCTCTGGTTGTGGGGTGCGTTTACACTTAATGGCCAATATGAGCGGCCAAATGAAAGGCCTAAGAGACCCTGTAACACTTGAACTCACTCTGCAGCTTCTTCCCTGGCACAAAAGTAGACATGGGCTCCTTTCTTTGATCCGGCTGTGAGTTTCACATTTGTAGAAGCTTGCAGAAACTTTGAGACCTTCACGCTGCTGTCAGACTTAACTGAAATGGACTAATGGGATCAGACAGAATGGACTCATCAGACAGACAAAAAGTATGACTGCAAGAACATCATTTTAGATAATCAGGTTAAGAGTACTTTTATTTTAAAAACACTTCATTTTGTGTGCTTTTGAATGCCATAAGCAATGATTTAGACAAAAAATTTGTTTCTGTTTTGTGAGAGAAATACAATGCGTAATTCTCAAAGTTTTAGCACTTAGTGACTATACTCTGTATATCACCTAATTAGCTGAAGACAAAAATTAATAACTGAGTTTTTAAAAACATCTCACAGCTTCAACCGTCTTCATTCCAATTTGTTTCAACAATGCAGTAATTCTGCTGCCCCAGCATTTCAAATTGTTCAGATAATCCAAGATCTTTTTGTATAGGCCATACTTGGAGAAAGTAGGTTACACTTATGCTAGTCTTAAAAACTGCTAACAGTAAAAAAGTGCTATTTTTCTACACTGTAATTAGACCTGGGTTGAGCTCACATGAGATTTAAATGCAGACTTCTAGTCTGGTGATAGGTAATGCAGTCAATCGGGACCCTTCAGGGGTGTCAGTGAAGGACAAGGGAGTAGGGGGAGAGGTGAGTGCTGTTGGAAAAGGGTATTTGGAAGGACTATGAGGAGATCAGGAAATAGAATCATAGAATGGTTTGGGTTGGAAGGGACCTTAAAGATAATCTAGTTCCAATCCCCCTGCCCATAGGAGGAACTTACTATGCAGGTATATTAAAAGGATATTTGATTATCTTAGGAATGTGTGAATGTGGCCATTTAACAGGCCTAGTGCAATTTATATGGGTAGTAATAGTCAGGTTACAGTAGGGGAAGTGAATTCCCATCAGAGAACTGACCTTTCTTCTAGAGCAGTCCGTGACAGTCAGTAAAGAGAATAAGCACTGGCACTTCGTTAAAAAAAAAGCTTGTTTATTTATGTTGCCATCGATACCTCCCCACGTAACTGATCCCATGTTAGCTTAGCTCGGTCCCAACAGCTGCTCCTGTCAAAAGCCCTGCTTCTCACTTATCCACAGCAAACAACGCATCTTCAGGTATTTGTTCAGTGTGGACCTGAAAGGGAAGACTCCCTGTGCTGCGCTAAACCATAAATACCAGCTTCTGAGTTGCTCAGCGTATGTGGTTTCTAAATAATCTCACAGGCTATTCACTTGAGGGAAAGTTCAGCACAAGTAAATGATTCTTAAGCAGTGAATATATGCTTCAACTGCAAGTAACGTGGGAAAAAAAGGGACTTACAACCTCCTCTCTTATCCACATACAATTATTAAAGGTGACCATAGGCTAAGATAAAGTCCACTACATCACTCGGATACAGGGACTGCAAATGTAATTTACACTTAGCTGTATTAGAATGACTATTCCTTTAGGTGTAGTTTCAAATAATTCTAAAATAAGAGTATGCTTTAAGGAGCAGATATAGCTTGTCAGTGGTTTAAAATTAGATCATACATTCTGCATGACTTAAATCTGCTCCTTATAGGATGTGCATGCACATGTGTATGTGGGAGAAAGGAAAAAAAAAAAAATCCTCTTTTTACTACCTTTCATCTGCACGTTTAAATGCCAAAAGGGAGTTTTATATTAAACCAGAAAGAAATTAATTGTAATTAGAAGACTTTGTGCATTTTTTTTTGGCAAAAGTATTCACCTGCTCACTATCTTACTGCTGGATGAAGGCTTTGTGACAGGAGGCTGTCAGCGAAGGGTGAATTTTATAGGAGATGGTCCACAACAAAGATAAATGTGTTGAAACGCTTTAACTAGATACTTATTACTGATCATAGAGGCCCTGTAACTGATGGCTTATCTGGAAAATCCTAACTACGTCTTCAACGTATTTGGGCATTTCCAAAGGCAGTTTCAGCAGAGCAGGGGGAAAGCTAGGCGATCGGCCAGCACTGCTTTGGCTCCACACAAGGGCTCTGCAGCTCAGCACTGAAAGCCACTGGATTAAGGGCTTAGTTTTGAAGACAGAAGTAGGAATTAGCATCATGGAGTTAAAAGGCCGGTGGTGGATAAAACACCAAGGGAAAAAAGGTGGA
>NW_010233286.1:0-306 GCF_000690775.1 Eurypyga helias | reverse complement strand
ACCACCCAGCCACTGTAGTTGAAGGAAGAGGGAAGCGGCTTGGTTCCCATGATGTCGGGATGCACTGTGTGTGGGACACTTTGGGACACTCATGAGGTGGAGACGTGTGTGCCAGCCCACGAGAGGAGCCTGAGGCCTGTGGCAGCGCCTGCAGGCGATGCAGGTCCTGGCTGTGGGCCCGAGGCCCCCCCCAGACAAAGCTGTCCATTCCCACCCCAGAGTTGTGCGCTTTGCCAAACGCCCTCCCCGCAGGGCAGCGCGGCTGGCGCCTGAGGGAAGCCGAGGAGCAGGCTGTGCTCCCCCGCC
>NW_010233285.1:682-34851 GCF_000690775.1 Eurypyga helias | reverse complement strand
AAATAAGATGGAAAAGCTCATTGGTAGAGATAAAGAGGGCGAGGTCACTTACCAATTACTGTCATGGGCAAAACAGGCTAGACCTGAGCAGCAGAGAGATATGGGGAGTGAGAAGCTGAGGTCCTGACTGCCACTTCTTCCTTCTCACACTTTCCCCCTGCTTCATTTTGGGTTGTCTCCATAGGCTGCAGTCCTTCAGAATAAACCGGCTCCAGTTAGACTCATCTCCACAGGCTGCATTTTCTTCAGGAAATATCCACCTATTCTGGTGTGGACCTCTCCGTAGGCTGCAGGGAATACCTGTTTCACCATGGTCACTTCTAAAACTTCCATGGGCTACAGGGAAACATGTGCTCCAGCTACTGTGGCATGTCCTCCTTCCATCTTCTCTGACCTTGGTGTTCACAGTATTATTGTTGGGTTTTTTTCCTCACTTCTTACTGCTGTGCGGCACTTTGCTTTTTTGTAAATACATTTCCCCCCAGGCCCCACCTGACTGAATGGCTCAACAGGGTCTGGTGATGGGACTGTAGGGGCTGGCTGTGTCTGATGTGGGGATAGCCCCTGGACTCTCCTCACATAGGCTACCCCTGCAATGCACCTGCTGTCAGCACCTGGACCCAGACACCCAGAACAAACCTCTGTGGCTAAAAGAGACCTCCTGACTAGTCTGCTGTTGAAACTTCTGAATGAGAAAGTAAGTGAAATTTATCTGTTTTATTTGTCCCTTCTCAGAAGGGACATGTTAATTGTATTTCACATCGTTCAGGACTTTGTGTGTGGCCTGATTAATGCAAAGGGCAATGGGAAAAGCTGTGTTAAATCTGTGTATGACCGAAATTGGCCATCTGTGTCAACACTGAACAGGGACAACTGTACTTGGGTTAGAGGGAGAGGGTTTGGTGGCTTATGATGAAAAATTTTGCTTTGTCAGCAAGAAAGAAAAATCCTACATGTAGCCAACAATATCTGTGTGGTAAATAGTGATATTAAATAAAAATGTTAACAAGGTTTGTGTTTTGGAAAACAGTGATTCTGACACAATAGTGTTTTTCCTTATACATTCTACTTTCACTGGGAGGTTTTCCAGGTATAATAGTACTGGAAATAAGATTCAACTAAGTTATTTTCCAGATGAAAAGAAAAAACTGAATAAGTTAGTATTTTTTATTACATTTTAAATTTTCAGCGCTGAAATGCACTTAGTGTTTTTTTTTCAGAACTAGTTTAGAAAAAAAACATCAAAAGGAAAGTGGAGCAGCAAGAAAGAATAGCAGTGATGGGAGCAGGACACATGGCTATGCTGTTTAGAGATAAGGTTCAGGTTTAGGCTGAACAGCTTAGAAAAGGCACAGAAATAATTGTGAAAGAAAGTAATTGCTCTTAAAGAGGCAGCAAGGTGAAGAGAATATTTTGTGTCATGTCCGAGGGCAATACGAAAGTTTTCTGTCATGACCCTAATGACTTTCTCCTTTTTTCCTAGTAAGCTAGGAAAGATAGAATTTAAATGAGTTCTTAATTAAAATTAATTGAATTAAAGAAATCCTGATAATTCTCTGTTATCTTGAAAACTCCTTTGTAAGGAGAAATGAAAAAAATTAGCTAAAGAAATACTAGCCTAAAATTTAGTTAGCTATTTTCTATTTTTATGTAACTTTAGACTTGCAATACAATGATAGATTCTGACACACGTTTGAGTAAAGTAAAATTTAAGAAGTGACTTATATAGCCATAATGATTTCAATGTTTTGGCCAGTAAGACAGAGAGATATTTAGAGAGGAAGTAGGTAAAGCAAATAAAATCCATATAAAAACTCTTTTGACAGGGTGCTTCTTTTGATCCAGGTTGATAGTTTCGTCATAAATCTCTTCCTGTGTGTTCTTCAAGGCAACAACACAGAGACATCAGTCTGGACTGAAGACTCTCTTACCTTAAGAATCGAGGAAACGTTAACCCTGCTATGTGATTTCCATTGAATAAAATTTGGATTTCTTGTAATAATTTTAGTAAGATTGGAAAGAAATAAATTTGGAAAAAGTTATGTGGGATTAATTAGGCCTAATATAGTGTCAGCATGATGTGACAGTCAACTTCTGTCTGTAAAGAGTGAAAAAAACATATAAAAACTATAAAAGTATCACTGAGACCATGGCATAAGTATGTGCCTAATTAGGATGTAAATGGGTAGTCCTTTCAATATTTATTAAAGGAATAAAAAGAAAAGGCAAAAAAAGATTAGTTTAGGGTTGAAGAATGAGCCATATTTTGTTAGATTAGAACAAGGTCAAAAATAATGGCTGAGATTTTCACCACGTGTCCATTAGAACTGATTGTCCATTAGAACTGTGCATCTAATTGAACATTAATGGGATTTGAGTATCTAGTTCTCATGCAACTGAAAATTCCAAACATAATTACTAATTGAGAGAAATAACAGGCAGAACACATGACAGAGAATTGTACATAGAAGTCAGAAAATAGAGAGAATAAAAAAAAAAGTAAATCTTTCACAACCTGAAGCTGTAGTAATGAAAAATATAAGCAAAATCTGATGATTAGCAGAGATATTAGAAGAGAATCAGGAATGCATTTTTTCCAGAATTCATATAAGAAAGGAGCCAATACTTGCTGGTAACAGTAATGTGAAGCTTACACTGACACTGTGTTTGGAAAAATATTTGTCAGTGACACAGATTCATGCTTTACTGAGAAATTTTTTTCCATATCTTTGAAGCAAAGAAATAATTTTCTCAGCATCCAGAAAATGTACCAGAAAAAACAGTTACCCACAGAAAGACAAAACCACAAGTGATCTCTCATAAAAGTTTTTTCTGCTTCTCAGAAAATATTGGCTCAGCTTTTATTCACTTCATTTAATCCCACAGGAAGTTATGTCCACTGGAAAAACATTAACTACATCAAAAAAAGGCATAATAACATGGATAATGTTTAGTTAATGTTACAGTCCACTGGAGAGACAGTTTCAAGCAGGGACAACAGAGGAGTATTCCAAAGAAAAGCAATGATACAGGAATTGTGAAGAAAATGTCTTCAGTTTGCTGACAGGAGTGGGAGCCAGCTTTGGAAGATAAATCATTGCATTGCCCAGCTGCAGTGGAAAGACCTTCTCTAGAGTCATGCTTGGGAATAGCAGAGCTTTCCATTGTAGTGCATGACTCCAGGACTGCAGGCAGACTCCAGACCAGCAAAGAGACCGTATAGTTACTTCTGTGGTTTGCCTGCCAAGTAACTGCTTGAACCCCAGTCTTTTCTGGACAACCCATTCTGTCCTGAACATAGGAATATGATTTCAAGGTAGAATGAAGCAGCAACAGAAGGTGAGGCATCAGAACAGAAAAAGGTTCAAGAACTACTGTTGATTGCAAATGAGGGTGCTCTTCACTTGGGTGGGAGGTGGGGATAGGCAATCCCCTGAATGTTAGTATTGCTGCTCAGACCCTCTTTTGAAATAAATGTGAATCTTCCACATTTATTTCAATTGGCTAACATTTCTGAACTATCTAACAAATCTAACAAAATCTTATGTTTAAGCAAATGTGTTCACTTGATGACATTCTAGAATGACAGGTTTACCATCTCTTTTAGTTACATCTCTTCTTCTCATTCCAGTCCTGTAAGCTTTTTCTAGAGTAATCCCACTGTAAAATATTGGTAGTAACTATGTGAAATATCAAAGCCAAAAATGAAGATTTTGGTGAGATACCTTAAAAAAAGCTGTATGGTGCTGCACAATTAAGTGTGAAAACAACATGTGAACACTATGATCTTTCTGACTTTTTTGATCAGCAAACATTTTCATATAATTCAGGTGACAATATATAAATAGTGAGAGATATTATTAAAAAATTTTCTTGTCCTAAGAAAATGGATTCTGAGGCTCTTCCAGTTTGAGAAACCTGAGGTCTAACTAATAATATATACCTGCATATTTTAGAAACATCCATAATATATTATGAATCTTATAATATGCATTCATCTATGTAATTTAATGTTCTTTGGGTTCTTAACATCTAATACCACAGCTGTTTGCAAAGACATGCCAGTAATGTATTTAAAATTTTTGGAATGTAAAAGAAGCTTCTGGGAAGCTAAATGTACATTTATTAATCAACATTTTAAATTTAGGAAATATCTAGTACTTTTGTACATTAGTTTTGCTACTGGGTAGATAGGCTGCTTCTTATAATTCACATGTGTAATAAAGCTCTGAATACATGTACTGTGCAGTCTATTGCAATAGACGGCTTTAATATTCAGATGAAGTAAACATAAATGTTTTCATGTGTCCCATGCTCATATGGTTTTCTGAATGTTAAATTCAGCCACAATGAGTCTTTAAGTACTGTAAAGATCATGGAATAACTAAATTTTTATCATAAGTTAGTACATTAGATGATCAAATTTCACATTTAGATGTCCAGGTAAACTCAACCATAGCAGACACCTGTATTGAACTCCACTGTGAGCTGAAGTTGCTGTTAATTCTGAAAGGAAAAGTAAATGTAGAGAATATGGTGAGATGTGAACTTCCAGAAAATCTAATATTATAAAATAAAAATAAGCTGCAATAAACCATTCTTTTTTCTTTTTAAGAAAACATTCTGAAATCTCTTTGTAGAGCTGCCCAGCTGAAGCAGCACACTATGTTAATCAGCTGCTTAAGTACTTGCTTACTTTAAGTTAATCCACCAAAATGATAATGATATATGTAGAGAATGAAATATGTTTACTTTTTTTTTTTTTTTTGGCAGGTCAAAGAGAATGGACATTTTTGAACACAAAGAAGACATAAGAGGATGAAATAAACATATTCAAAGTACTGAAAAGGACAAAATACTGGAATTTTAATCCTAAAATTTTCTAAATATGCATGTATAAAAATATAACACACACACATATATATACACATACTTTAAATATAATCACATACACAGCATGCTGTAATTACATCTAATTTCACTGTGTATTCATTAGGATGCCATGTGCATAGTACGTTAGATTGAAACTCTCTGCCAGCACCTGCTGGTGAGTCCAGCTTCAGTGCCAGAGGTGACAACACACTGGCTATGCTTTCACCTAGCACTGGGATGGAGAGTATCCTTACAGTCATGGGCTTTGGGATACTGCTAACCAGTGCCAGCAAGTCATGACAGCGTTGTACCAAAAGACAATAATGCTGTGTCAAGGACATATGTTCTTAGTAAATGTACAAATTCTCATGTGTGGGAACAGTGGCAGAGTATTTATTCCTAAAATATCAATGTACTGTTTTGCCTTTATTTGTATAAACATGGATTTAGTTATTGGTTAGATAGGGCTTTATCAACCTGACCTTGAGGAAAGAAACACGGCAGGGTGTTTGGAACTAGACAATCTTTAGGGTCCCTCCCAACCAAACCATTCTATAATTCTGTAAACCATATATCTAGCAGAAATAATTATTCTTCTTAGTCTGTAATGACAGATTACTTCTGCCTAAGATATCAACAAGACAGGAAAAAGATATGCGGGAAAGAAGTGATAACTATTTCTTACATCAGAAAACACCAGAAGAACTTAATGAAATTAGCAGGCAGAAGACATAAACAAAAGAAATTATTTCCTTACACCACACAGACTTAAGCCTGGGAATCCATTGTGGCCATAGAAGAAACATGCATAAGTGAGAAAGTGGAAAACATTAAGATGAATTAATGGTAAAGAAACTTAAAAGAGATTATTTAATGTGGATATATAGATACAACCTTTCACGCAGTAAGTTCTTCAGGCATAGACTGATATTAGCTGAGAGAAAACACCATGGGGAGTACAATCGCATATTATTCTTTTAGTCTTTCTCTAGCCTCTGTCAGAGGCCAGTTCTGTAGAGCTCAAGGGAAGTCGTGTTTCAATGGGGCTACCTGCAAGCCTAAAATGAACCATGTAACTTGGTGCTTTGTGATTCAAGAAAATGCTGATTCAAGAAGCCAACCAGCTTCTTACCGTCTGGATGAAATTGATTTCTGCTGTACTTGTATTCGTCATAAACATGAACTATAGGCTTATAAGATGGTGTTTGTTTACAACATATCAGAGTGCAATAATTCACCTGGGATAAGTTTAAAAGATCCATAAATACAGTTCCTCAAGAGAAAAAAAGAGAGATGGAAACACAAAGCTTCATGAACAGAATTCACCTTAACATTGTGGACATGAAAAGCCAGAATTCAGCAAGTGGAAATAATATTTGGATGTGTTGATGCAGTGCCTGTTGTGATTTTGTGTTTGTGAGCTTCTTAAAGGGCTATATTCAAACACAAATTTAATATCCAAGAAATAACCAAAATGTGCAGTGACCCACTAGGGTCTGTTTCCTGCCATGAAGTTTGTTTCTGTGTCAGGCAGCCTAAAACGGCTGTGCCCACAGAAATGTTACATAGGAACATAGAGGTGGAGCAGATATAACTTTAAAAATTTAATGCTAATTTTAATGCCCAAATTGTACCCCAAGTGCTAAATATCAGTGTTATACAGAAATGGAAGACTAAAAACAAAAAATAAGGGTGGTGGTGGTGATGTTAGGGGGAAATTAAACCAGTATAAAACATTGTCTAGAAGGAAAAAACATTAAAAAAATGATAGAAGTAATCAGTGGAAGCCCTGACTGATATGATAACTTATAATTTCTAACTTGAATACTTGTAAAGGTCTTTGACATCCTCAGATGGGACATATTATTAAATGTGCAATATTTTACTATCGTAGTTTTAAAGCTCAAGAAAGATACTGGTTGTTGGTTTTGCTGGTTTTGTTTTTGATTTTTTTCCCTCCTTGTTAATTTCTTAATCACTTTTTTATTCCATCAATATGCTGCTGAAAATACAATGTTCACCTGCCATTTCATATAAACAAAAGCATACCCAGACAGATGGCTGACTCAGAGCTACTGCTGACCAGTATTAACATAGAGGTGTAGTTCCTAATATGAACGGCCTTTAATATCTTTCTCATGCAAATTATTACTTCTAACTAGTGCTCCCCAAATCATCACAATCCAATACTCGATTCCTTGTAACAAAATGGGCTTGCTAGGCAACATGAGTAGTCAGCCTTTTTCTTGTGAGAGCTGATTTTATGTATTATTTTCTGAAATTCAAACTGCTATTATTGAAATACGATTGCAGTTGTGTTAAACTGAGATTTCGTATCAACTAAAGAAAGTAGGACTCATCACTTGACTTTTGCTTTTGAATTCCAAACAACTTCATTCTGGGACACGTTTTCCTTTGCAGTTTTGCATGCAGAACCATCAGAGAACATTAATTAGCATGTTGTTAGAATGTAATAGATTTTAATGGCACAACTGGAAGGTCGCCCACATGTCCCTAGAAAATGTTAAGCAGAGATTCTGCAGCTAAAGCAGAAAAACAGATGGATAAGTATGAAACTGATGTTATTTCTTCTGAGGCCAGAATGTCAAAGTGGCTATCTAATGAAACTATTTTTTTTTTTTTTTTTTTTACCCCTTGAGAACAAGCCACACAGCACAGAAATAAATCAAGTATCACTTTAAGACTGGAACTTAAAGAGGACTTACAGTCATTCAAATGTATATTAGCAAAGAATGAAGAGCTGAAACTTTACTTAGAGATAAGAGTAAATAAATATCCTTTAGTCATTTTATGCATGCTGGGATACAGTACAGTCTGACTTAGATTAGAAATCAGTCTTGAGTCATAGAATTCAGATCATGATGCAGCTCTCTGGAGACTGGAACCTGGGTCATACATACAATTCAAGGACAGATTCAGTAAGTATGCCTCTGATTTCACATCCATTTCACAAAGCAGGAAGTAAATGATTATTTCCCCAAATTACTTATGTGAAAGTTGTTTCTAAAGACTGGACTAAGAAATAAAAATTTCTCTAAATTCAAAAATGCCAGATATGTGCATTGGCAAAGGTTTGTCTCTGCAAAGTCAATTTCATATGCATAGTATTGACAATATTTCAATAAATAAGGTTAGAAAATGGTTGTGCCATGGCAACGCAGGCCTACTGCAATATGCATGTTCAGCAATGACACAAACTTACAGGACCCAGGATCAGGACTTGTTTGACTGATAGATAAAAGAACATTGGCAAGGACACGGGGCTTAGCATGACTGTAGTACTACTGGGATGTTTTAACTTCCATCTGTCAAGAGAGACAAGCAGATGTGGCTTCCCTGTAACACCTAATTGAAAGGATAATAACTGTAACAATGTACCTTGCCAAAGACCATGCTTAGTGAATTGCTTATTTCGTTTCACAGAAATAATTCTGTAACTTCACCAACAAGTTAGGGAACTTGATCAGCCATATAATATCTATAAAATTAGTTTCCTTAGAAAAGAGACTGTCTGTATTCATTTTAAAAAGTGGTTTCAGAAAACACAGTAAAAATAAACCAGTAATTATTTGCCCTATGTCCAGGCTATGAACCAGAAAAGGTTGCCGAGATAATTTCTAATTATTTCTCTTTTAAATGGATTTGAAAAGGCTAACTATTAGCAATGCCAATGTCTCAATCCATCAAAGACATGACCTGTGTCTATATCTCTAACACAGCTGCAGCACTGGGGCAGTAAATATATATGTGATAACAACATTACAACTTTTTTTTATCAGACTTCTGATATGTCAAAATGTCCTACAGAAAACATGTGCTAGCAATTTTGTGTTTCAATATTAAATACTTTTGACTGAATTTATGATAAACTCTTAGGCTTGCCCTTTCATTAAACCTTGTGATCCCCGGGAATACAGTTTGATCTCCCTGCTCCAACAATTTCCACATTTAGATCTTCAGCATATTCTGCCTCCCATCAAATAGCAAATGCTATAGAAAATACTAGACATACTAGAAAACAACACTGGAAAGCTGTGTTACATGTTGAGGTGGTGACGGTGGGATCATATGTCACTTCACTTCAACCTTTACTCATTAGACATCCAAGAAGTGTGGCTTGGGTTCCTCCCTAGTGAATAGAGAAAGCGAAGAAATTCTTGTCTTTTTCAGGCTAAGGTTTGAACATCAGTGAATCTACCCGTAGGCCATCAACCTCACACTGCATTATTTCTGCAAAAAGCCAAGTTGTTTTATGCTGCAGTCAGTGTAATGACATCATATTAATGTAGAGCTAGGTTTAAATTAGCCAAATTCAAGAGCAGAAGTAATCTGGCACAACTACATATGACATAATTCAGTGATAACCAAGATAAATTAGCCTATGCAAAGCTTCCTGTATAGGCTAAATCACTTTTGATAGTTGAATTGGCTTATTGATAGGTCATTTTGTTATCTCTAGAGAATACTGCAGCTGCCCATATAGTCATAACATAGTATCCATATTTATCTCAGGAAAGCATCTTTTCTCATTAAATAAGGGACTGACTGAAGTGAAAATACAACCATTTTCAATCTTACAAGGCATAACATTATGATTAAAGTAAAAGACAGTATACTGATCTAGATGAACCTTTGCCTCCCTCATTCCCTTTCACAGTTTGCTTTTACAGAAATTATAACTGTTCAAAATGAACCTGTGTATGGCGGCACATCATTGTGGTACTGAGACTTCAAATATTTCCTGTTTCCTTTCTGTTTTCAGTTGGGGGAAAAAAAAAAAGTTTGGACAGGTCAGTGTTACTTTAAAATTTTTATATTATCCCTTCTAAATTTCCATTTTTAACACTGAAATTTCAAAGCTGTTTGTTTCAGGGAAGTGTCTGAATAGAAATGAAGGATGGGATCTGACTCTTCTGGCTGCTAAATAATGGTGATTAATGGTGATTAATGTGGAGAAGCATTGACCTCCTCATTCAAAATAGTAGTAATTTCATTTCTAATAAGGATATGAGAGTGGCATGCACAGTAGGATCCTTGGGATTAGCAGACTGATTTCCCTTGATCCAAGCACTTCCTACTAATTCAAAGAGATGGTGTTCCATATTAAAGAATAAAATAGAAAAGATCTTTTGATGAATTAGAAAGGAAAAAAAAAGCCAACAAAACAAACTGAAAGAAACTAGTCTCTTTATAACAGTAATTGATCAACAGTATTAATTTCAAATTGAAATGAATCAACAATTGAACCAAAGTATGTAATTCATGTTGGGGTTTTTTTGTGTGTGTGTGTTTTGTTTTGTGGGGTTTTTTTTAATATACATGTAGTTTTTGTTGTTTGGCTTGTGCAACTGCAGGCTCATTAATGTTCCATTAGAAGGAACCAGTACATGAATTCTGATTACTATACAATAAATTTATTAGCAGTATTTTTACCATTATTTATCTTCTTCTCTTTTTATACATGTGATGTCTCACTAAAGTATTACCACTTACAAAATTTCTGGGTTAAAGGCAGCTTCTTTATTCTCATTTTCATCATTCCTTTTGCAATCCCTAAATCACATGATTGTTAGTGGCAATTCAGTACAAATTAAGAATATGACAGAGACAGGCAAGCTGAAATGAGAGCAATCAGAAAAAGCATATAATAGTAGACAGGTAGTAAAGATAAATGCATAGGTTCTTAGTTCAGTATTAACAAGTTATGATTACTGAGGAATAGGATTTAAACTTCTACCAGAAAAAAAACCTCGTAAACATCTTGGCTGATATAAGTTGTCATGGTGATCTGGCACTATTTGCAGATAAGCCCAACTGCTGTGCAAACCAGAATACAGGCAGTACTAATTCACATTCTACTGTTTTGGTCCACCAAACCTCAGGGATATGTCTTCTCTAGGTTTTGATAGAAGTTCTCTCTCTCTTGTCAACAAAATCTCCTCCTTAGGAAGCACTCCATCTTCCAGTATACAGGATACCTGGCTCTTTCATCATGCATTAGTAGGCTGTGGGAGATAGTGAAGTTACTTTGCTTTTATTCCTCTTACAGAGATAGCACACAACAATATTAGAACATGATAATCTTTCTTGGGGAAGAGATGGTGTTATTTCTGACTGTGTGTTTGGGTAAGTCTTTGCAGAATTACTAGTGTTGTTTGCAGTGGTCTCTGCTCTAACAATGACAAGCACTAATAGAACTTCCAACTAGATGGTTGGAAAGTTAAATAGCATGTTCCTTTCTAACTCCTTCAGAATATATAGGCCAGGATAAACGTAAGAAAACTGTGTATATGTGCTGCTTCCAGATCTTAGAAATTAAGTGTTCCTGTGCCAAATCGTTATTCACATGTGATAAAAATTGTCTCCAAAGATGCTGTAGATGGTAGGGAGACTGATAGCCCTATTCACAACACTTCAATCTCCATACCAAATACAGTTTAAAAATAACATGACACTGGCTTGACATAAATTGCTGCAGACTATACATTTGTCGTTCCTATTACTGAATAGAAACTAGGCATTATGACCTGGCATGCATTTCATTTAAGTATGTCTGAGATGCTTAGACTGGAAAATAAATGAAACAGTCAATACTAGTGATGTGATTAATAAAGGGTCTGGCTTGGGCTGACTCTACAAGTGTGCAAGAAATTGCTTGTTGGCCATCAGAGTATTTTTATTGAGCAGCAGTTAGGGGATTATGGCTATGAAAAGCACCTTCAACCTCAGTGATCCTGACTGTGAGGCAGCGTGTTTTGCGAAGTGTTTGTGTTTACAGTAGAACTGAGTATGTTCTCTTATTTTCCTGATTTGATGTCTATGAACAGCAGTTGAAAAAGGGGCTCAAATGAGCTTTGTAACAGTTCCTGCTGCTGCAAATACCTTCTGCTGGTATTAACTGTTGTCATGTTCTGAAAGCAACTTAAACTGAACTCTCAGTATGGATTCAAGTCTGCCTCTATGAAAAACAAACATGGATGACCCCTGTAAATATTTCTACAAATTTCTTAAGTTCTTTGTATCAGATAACTTGTAGAATGCTCTTTTTCTATGATTCTGTGTGCAAATTAATTTACAAAGTGTGGAGGAATCACATAAAAACATCAAACATTAAGTAAATTCTTCATATTAATGTGGAGGACACATTGTGAAATGGTTGTTATGAATGTCAATGCTAGTAGCTTTTTTTATAACCTAATCCTTAACGGTATACTTATAAATGCCCAGGGCATTATAATTCCTCTTCCTACTAAAGAAGAAATCAGTGACATGGAGTTGAAATATTACTTGTCTTATTTGTACCTATATAAACATTCTGGAATAGAGGTCTAAGCAGTCATCACTACCACACGCAGCAGTTTAGCTGTTGAGAAATACAGCCTTAGGATTTTACTCTGATCATAGCACAGTTTAGAGATGAGAACATATTTTACCATAAGAAAAACTCCTGCTACCTTGAATAAGCAAAACTAGCAGGGTGGAAGATGACTTTTCCCCACAGAATCTGCTCAAAATCCTAGAATAAGAAAAATCAGCAGGGTAAATGTAGCAGTGACCCAGGATGATACCCAAGGTAATAACAGTAAATATTTACAACTCGCAAGAGAAATTGTCTTTGAGCTCTAAATTTACATGTACAATTTGCAAGAATGAAAATTCCATCAGAAAACAGGAATTCATGTTGCTTAGCTTTTGATTAGGTATTTTCACCTGATTTTCTCACTGTGGTCTTCCTTTGTAGCCAGTGGAGAGAAAAAGGAACCTCTATGGCTTAGACATGCAGGATGTAAAATCAGTTCATTTAAAAAATGTCTGCTGCTATAATGGATGTTTTGGATGAAATAAATTTACATCCAATTATTTCCTGTGTTTTCCTGCTTTTATATGTTAAACATTCATGATTCTGTTTGTTGTTAAAAAATATGCTGGCTCACAGGGGAACAGGACTTTTAACCTTGAGAATATAGATGCACGCCTCATTATTATTGTCTACAAAACATATATTTGCATAGATGAAAGTGGCTAAAACAGTAAACCAAGACATTTGTTTTCTGGAATCCCAAATTTCTAGTAGAATTTCTTTTACTGATTTTAAGAGCAGCATGAAAGTGAATGCAGTTGTCAGGAGAAGTTTATAACAGGACTAAAATTTGATAGACATTATCTAAGCAAAAGAGGCTCAAAAAAATGGATCCAGGAATGAGATATTACCTGCTAAGTTACTCAGACTGTAAACTTTGATCCAGACTTTTTTCTAGAATGATTCAGCTGGCCAGACCAGATTAAATCCTGCTACTGCACAAATTCTGTCTCCGCAGGTTTACAGATAAAGACTTTGTTACTGTTTGCACCAGAAAGTTACAACAGCTGGAAAACAATTCCTTAGAGTGAAGGACTTGGACAGCACTAATATGGATGGTGAGAACTAGAGCAGACAAAAAGGTTGGATCTGTCTGACCAAATTACACACATCTGCAGTGTGGGTACTCAGTACGAAGGTATATGTCTCGGTTCTCTGCCTTGTCAGAGAATGATGTTTTCTAGGGTACGAACATTTCATCCCACAGGAACTGTCTGAAATAGGTCACAGAACCTCAGAAGCACCTCTTTCTCTTCATTGCCCAGGAGGTGAATGGGGCATCACCAGTTCATAGACAGATGCCTGTATTGTCAAGGACTATAGTCAGGTGAGAGGCGTATAATGCTTGCGGTCGAGGAGGAGCTGAGAATTCCTTGCTCTTTGTCCTCGGCTGCTGCCAACAAAACAAAGCATAGCCAAAGCCCCAGGTAGCTATTGGAAACTGCTCAGACTTACCATTCTCCTCTCTGGCTGTTCCTAAGAACTCATCTACCTAAACTTTTACAAACTATAAGCTGTAGACATAATCTTCACACTTGCCGATTCACTGCTTACTTCAAGGTGGAATAAAGCACCAGATCAGGCAATTTTTTTCCTGCGGTAGAATCTTCTCTAGATCTCTGGGGCTCTTAGCTAGCAACTTATGCACCACTGAATATTATAAAGAAAAGGAAAGTCTTTTGAGCCTGAAATCATCAGCTGTTATTTAAAACGAAGCCTATCAAACAGAGAATGCTATTTTCTTGGTTCCTACTATGCACATTTAAAAGCTTATTAGTAGATGCTCTCATATTGTTCAAGCATTCTTTTCAGTACTGCACTATACATCATCAGCATTATAAAGCTAATACAAGCGCTGAAGTATCTCTTTCTCATTCTTTTAACCTTTCTTATGGCACAAAATATTCTCATGAGGATATTAAAATCACAAATAGATCAGTTGTGTTGAAACAAACATGCTTTTATTTATATTTCTTTTTACAAAATGTGTTGGAAATAATCATAATTATTCACAGCATGTGTATGAATATTTGTGTTTATAAATTGCATATACATATTTACGCATTTGTAGTTCTATTATATGTATATACTATGTAATCATAACAAGAAAAAAAAAACATGTTGAAAAGAAGCAAGTGCTCAGTTAATGAAAATGAACAAACCTCCTGAAAGCCAGGAGACACAGCAGCAGATGTTCAAAGGGAAATATTGGATTTGATCATAGTTGAGATGGGTAGAGTTTGCTTAAGACTCTGAGCTGTACATGGTTTTATACAGGTACCCCTTGGATGCAAATGGGTCCCAGTGGCATTTAATGTCTAAAGTTTTATTTTACTTCTTTTTGAAGAGTTCCATCTCTTTTCCTGTTCTTTTTTTTTCTTTTATTTTCTTTTAAAGAAAGATGACGTGGGCTTGTGAATGAAAAGGATGACTCTATCAGAGTAGCAGTCTGATGAATGCAGACTTCTATTTAAAATTGGACAATGGCGCCTGCAGGGGTGAGAGTAGGGATTCTCAAAGGCATGAATGGAAAATAAGCAGAAACTTCTATCAGTTTCTATTGGTTACTTAACAGCTGTTGATGGCCCTTTTCATTAAATTTAGGTATCTGTATACGTTAATAAATCATCTATAAAAATAATACAAAACAACAGTCTACTGAAGGAATTGTTAATAATGATGTGTTTTGCTGAAAGGTAGGGTATAAAGCAGCACTGTTACAACAACTGAATTGAGAAGAAATAAGTAAATCTCAGCCTGGAAAATCTTGCAGTAGAAACTTATTCTCTTGTTGTTCATTCCTTGCATTCAAAAAAAAAAAAAGGAGCAGAAAAATACATTGGGACTAATCAATATCAGGACTGAGTGCAACTCATGTTATAAAGCACTTCATGCAGCAGATCAGTGTAAAATAATATTCACAATATACCTGCATTAGTACTAATTATTATTTACATAACATCTAGATAATTTTAATTTTGACATCAGCTTGCAGAATGCAGCATGTGTGGTTTAAATTTTCATATGTTTAGATATGCACATTTCAATGGCAGAGAGATTGAAAAAAATTAAGGAAGCCATGCCTGGCTATAGAAATATATGTCTGTTTTAAAATGACTTTCGGAAAGGCACTGTCGTTTGCTTCACAAGATCTCTGAATTTCCTTTGATGAAGAATCCTACATTCTGACATTACACGAATCAGATCCACCCAACTTCTCTCTGGGATGTAGGATGTGGACTGAGAGAGATCCCTCCCAAGAAGAGCAATTAGAAAAATAATGAAAAATAGTCCTTTCCACTGCTGTCCTGAAAGAAACCAGAGCTTCTTTTAAGAGCAAAAAGGAAAACCAGTAAACAAATAATTTCTCCCCTCCCCGGCGCCCCCTGGCACTGGCAAGTGAGTGTAGTGTATAATTGTAAGAAAGAAATGTAAATTTACATTATGGTAACCTGTAAAACAGCAGAAACAAATGAATTTATATAAAACACATGTTATTATCTTTGCAATTAATTTTGCATTTAATATGTTTCCCTCAAGTGTAGCCCTACATCATTTCATGGGGGAAAAATGGAAGCTCATTAGCATTACTAGGCCATTTATATTCTTCATGCCTTTTAGCTTAGAGCCACCCAATCTGAGAGATTTTATTTGTTATGAATATTTATATTATTCTGCACCATGATAGTCACATTATATCACAATACTTCCTTCAAACATAAGGGAAGGTTATAAGACTTCTTCCCACACATTTTTAATAATCACTCTTCAAACAACTCCTGCTATAAAACACTTTCTTTATTCAGCAGATCAGCTGTAAAATAATATTCACTGGATACCTGCATTTGTACTAAATATTCTTTATGTAGCATCTAGATCATTAAAAAATACAGATACACCAGCTTGCAGTTCTATGAAGCCGTCAAATTCACCACTTCTCTATATTTTGTCTCATTTTATTCTGTGGCTGCAGGCCTCCATACTAGCAGACTTTATTTTATTAGCAGCTTTTCCCCCTTTCTTTCAGCCTTATTTTATTTTTTTTTTTTTCTCTTCTCCATCCAATTTTGCATTATGGAAAAAGAAATCTGGGAGCTTTTGCTGACATACAGTGTATAAAGAAATTGTATGGCAGAAGTAGTTGACCTAGTAGTGGTAATCGTGCAGAGAAATAGACGAACTGCAGGGTGAAGTTTTTGATCCATAGCATGGAGCTGTGCAATGATCAATTGCCTGTCCAAATCTGCTCCGTACTTATTATTTTTATGGAAATGTATCATCCCAGCTTCTGTTAGGTATTCGCAGCTTTGCTCTGTCTCCACCCCTTGGTGTTCAAACTACTTCTGTGAGATTGAATAAAATAGCCTGAAAAACAAACATGGGGCCTTTTGAAAGACTGGATTTTATTCTGACTGCAGAAAATCAAAGTTCCATCTCCATTTTCTGAGAAACAGTATTAGAAAATGCAGATTGCAGAGAGCTTAATGAAACTGCCCTACTTTCTAGAGTCATTTGTTTTGGTGAGAGCCTGAGTGTAAATTCTGTGCAGAACACAGACAGCTATTATGCAGTTAATTATGCACAAAGTAAACATGTACAATTGCAAACAGCAGAATGCCACCTAATAATGGATAACCTGAGATTTATGGTATGCATGCCCAATCTGTAAAGGCTTCTACTCATGAATCTAAAATGAATGGAACATTACCTAAATGATCCAGAATGAAGGATTTAACATATCGCTCTATCCTTATTGCTACTTATTTCCTGTCAGCAGATTTTTCATTTGGCTTTAATTTATTGCACATAAACACTATGCAAATGATTTGGTCATATTTAAAAACATATGGCCTGTACTTCTGATTACTGGTTAGGCATTTTGTTACCAATTACTTGTTAAAGTAATCACTTCTTTAATTATACTGGTCAGCAGATAATGACTTTGCCTTCATTTACTTGAAGATTAACTGCAGCAAAATAAGTCATAATGTGAATGTCCCTAGAAAAACTGGGCACATCCTTTTTGCACAGATACATTAGCGTTCAGTTTCTTTGTAGGTGTTTTTATAAATGTGATTACAGTCTACATTTATTCTTAGTTCAGGTTTTCTGTGCCAGAGGCTGATCAGTGCTCAGATGCAGTTAGCAGAGTTGTGACTACCTAAGAGCCCACTAATGGGAGTGTTGGCTCACACACCACGATTAGCCCTCATCATCTCCATTGTGTCTTCTCTGCAAGGAGAGAAGGGCTTCAAAAATTCCTAACTAATTGCAAAGCAGCAAGGAACCCATCTGAACTGAAGGAGCGGTTTGTTGCTTAAAGGCAGCTGTCACTGTCTCTTTCTACAGTTGGATTTCTAGCTTGTCTCTTATTTTTGAGGGCAATAAAAGCAAACAAGCCTCCAAACAATAAGATGTTTTTTGCAGCTTTTCTGTAACAGTGATGTATGACATCAGGAACAGAACAGTTTGCATGTTTGACTACGTCACCACATCAGCTACTTAGATAGCCATGGCTATCTAAGCCTTTGTTTCATCCTCAAATTTGGACTATCATTAATTTCATGTAATGTCTCACTGTAATCAGGTTTCTGTTTCTTTATACTTGCCTCCTGTCTTTATTCTTTTCCTTGCTCTCTGCTAGGTCCTGTTAAAAGATTCCACTTACTCAATTGCATTGTACTGTCCTTTTTTCCTGGGGCGTTAATAAAAGAACAACACAAAAGAAGTGGAAAAATCAGTCAGGAATGTGCATAGCATAATCTCTGCCTGAACTGCTAAATAAACCAGATCCAGGGAGTGGGTTTAATGACTTGCTCTGTCATCATGCATGTTTTTTAATTGCTATCATGTTTCCAGTCATGGTTTTGGCACCCATCAGAATTTTCTGAGACAATGTCTGGGTAGAATTTGGGGCATAGCATGTGCCAGGGTGCTCTCATATCTCTGACCATAAGGGGTATGTAGTGCAACAATTCAGCGCTGTGCAGTCCCCCGTTGGTATCCCAGCAAGACTGGCATCCTCAAGCACCCCCATGTGCCACACTCAGGCTACACCCCAGAGCCTCCAATACACATCCAGTTTCAGGCAGTGAAACACGGATAGACTGCCACACAGATTTCTCAGTAGTCTAGACACGTTCAACTGAAAAGAAAACATATAGAGATGATAAACATGACTTAAGGTGACCGAGACCCAGGGAAAGATGAATACTAAGTGCTGTCTAGTGTGGATGTAGCTAAGCCAAATCATTTGCCCAGAGACTGGTCTGTGTCTCTTTTTTATTTAACAGCAAATATTTGGATTCCATGGAGAGAGATGGAAATGCATCACACTGTGAGATATTCTTGTCTACAGGTGGAGAGAGTACTCATCAAATATAATGATTAGATTTGCCCTCAATCTTCCTGATGCTTAGACAAGGAAAAATTATGTTTCCCCTGAAAAACATAAGGATTAATTAAAACAGTCTCTTCTATGCAACATATTCTCCCTATACATCACTGTAATTCTACTACAAAAGAAATGCTATTATTACTAATATTGCCCAAGCTGAAGTGACAGGTGTGCTGAACTCTGTAATTCTCGTCATATAGATCACATCAGGAAACTCATTTGGAACAGAGAAGGAAGAACTGTGGTGATGCTGAGATACATTGCTGTTGGCACACAAGCTGTCTAGTTCAAAGCTAGCCTGTATGGTTTTGTCTTTGACTGCAATTCAGACATTCTTGGGTACAGAGCATCACTGATGTTCAAACTACTTATGCACTCTTAGGTTTCCAGCAGTATGTTAAGACAGCCCCTGCCCCTGCAGGTAAAGGAGAAGATGCTGTACAGCCATGATTTTTTTCAAGCTGTGTAGTTATCCTTCCCCAACATGTTAAATCTGACAAAAGAGCCCAAACAAAACACTCAGTTATAAAATTAGTAGTAAGGGCATATTGTGTGAAATATGGAAATGAACTAAACTGGAGAACCTGCAACCACATAAAAAAGAAACACCCCAAAGTATGAAATTTGGTATGTCTCTCTTCTGGTACATGAAGAGGCTACAGGTCATCAGTAGATGCTGCATTGCATCATTCCCTTTTACTACTTCGATAGGTGTGCCTCTTTTTCTTGTATTTTTTTCTGAATTCATACTGCCACCTTCATAAATGTCTCATCTTCTTACAAAAGTTAAAGGAGCAGGGGGAGTACCACTTTTGTGTTTGGGAGTCAGTAGTCTTTTGTCTTTTTTATTTTTTCTATTTGTTCCTCTGTAATTGGAGCTAACAATTTGATTGCTCTTTACCAGCATTTTTTGATTGCATAGCTATTTAAATTTTTTTCCCCTTCCATTAACAGTTTTATCTTTGATTGCTATTCCTTTCCTCTGGATCAGTCTGCTTTCAAATCAGATCTCTTATCGTCACTGTAGCCTGTCCTGTGACTCAGGTGAGCCTGGTAAGATACGTTTTCAGTGCCAGCCTTGATTGTTTTTGTGGGGCTATGAGGAGAACAAGAAGCCTAAAAAAACCTAAAACACCCAACTCGGTGGCTTCTTGTGAAAGAATCAGCCCCTGCTGAATCTACAGTGCAGAAAAAGGCAGTGAATTTTACACTTGAAAGTGTCTTACTGAAGTCTCCTGCTGAGAGGAAACCACCTGATGTTGTTAGCTTGACCTTAGTAGTTTTAGGTACCTTACATCCACTTTGCATAGAAATAAATGACAGCACCCCGCCCCAGGCAATGGCGAGTCGGGGGGGGGCCCTTACTCTTTACAAAAGAGCTGTGGAAGCAGAGAATGCACCCAACCCAGGCTTAAAACTCCCATTGCAGCAGCTAGGCTTGATAGGAGGAGGCACAGCTGCAGCAAGCCCCGGGGAACCCCTGACTTCCATGGAGGCTTTGCAGCTGCAGCAGTTACTGCTCTGCATGCGACTGGGTGTGAGAGTGACTGCTTCCAGTCTGGAGCCTACAAACAAGCATCCTCTGCTAATTAGGAACAGAGGAAGAGAAGATCAGAGGAGTTGGTAAGTGTGAAGTCAGTGCTGTGGCCGGTTAATAGCTATACCCTTTCTTGTTTTGCCCATAAATGTATTACAGAAGTATTGGCAAATCTTATTCTGCCTGTAGGGGAGTGGGTGACTGACAAAGAATAAGAAAGACTTTTCTTTTAGCTGGTAGTTTGAAGCCTGCTCAGACTAGAAGTAACAAAACTGTACCAGATGATGGTCCCTCTGATGCTAATCAATAGTCTTGAAGTATTGATTTACTGGCAGGAGTCTGTACCATAAAAACTCTCCTTTAGCAACAGAATTCCTTTTGCTTTAATAAATTAGGCCTCGGGCTTGGGTCATTTGGTGAGTTACAAGAATGAGTGACTATAAGCTTCTGATGGTTTTGCTGTTCCTCCTGTTTCTCCCCTCTTCATCCCCTGAAGTTTTAGCTATGGTCTGGAGTAAGTCTTGGACTAGGACTGGACTAAGATTGCCTCCCTGCTATGAAAATGAGGAGTCAAACAGTGGTGGAAAAGAGGGGAAATACATCCTTCTATCTGAAAAAATGTAATATCAGTATTGAAATCCTAGAGCTGGGATTGGCTTGGGGTGGGCCAAAATATGGCCAAGTAATTAATGTGGAAGAAGGCAGGTAATTGGTTAGACATGAACTTTCTTGCACTGCAGCTCATGTCAAATTGTGCAATGGGGCAAATATGTTTTCTTACTTTTATCTGATGCTCCCCTTGTGAATTCTGGGAGGTCAGCTTTGGACTTAAATGAAGAATATTCTTTTTTTGTTTGTAACTTCTGCTAGTTTCACCATCTGGCATGAACTGTGCTGCACTGAACATGTTCTGTCTTATCAAATTCTATTACCACTTTGTGCTTATCGTGTAGTTTATCAGTTTGCAACTGCTTGTGTAAAAATAAGTAAAGCAAGGAAATAAAACTATTAGTGCTTTGAAAACCCTTTAAAATCTTGTTGCAGCTATTCCTGCAAACACCTGAGACCTGAATCCTTGCCTCAAACACAGATAACTTTAATGTTCCTTTTGTTGCCTGTATAGCTTTATTGCTGTATAGTGTTATTTTACAACGAATTGAGTAGCTTTGGATTTGCCAGGTAGTTTATCCCTTTTATTTTGCTTCCACTTGTTTATCTGTGGTTCTAAAGCACTGTTTATTTCATGTATTTTCCTACTATTCATTTCTAGTTTAATTTGACTAGTACCGAGTTCTATTTTTGTTGCTTGGTTTACTTTGTTATTTTTAAAGGAGTGTATTTAAATTTTTTAACCTGGTTTAAGTGCTTCATTTTAAGTGCACTTTTCGTTTACCTTTTATTTCAAAATCATATCTTTCTTTCTGCCCCCCTCCCCCCTGGTTGCCTTTTCACTTATGTTCTCAAATATGCTCTGTTTGTAGTGCAGAGCTTAAATACTGACTGCTTACTTTCTTGCTCCTGTTAGCTACCCTTGATCACAGTCACAGTAGGTTGATTTATTTACTTTTGCTTGTTTTTTTTTTCAGGATCAAATCCTTCACATTGTGTCAGGTAAGAGTCTGAACATCATGAAAATCATGAACAGAAGAGATTTCACTCACAGCCTAAAAGTGTTAAGGAAATCTACTTTCAAAAGGAACTTTTGCAAACCATTATAGGTAATGGGTTCAAGTTTTTGAAGTATCTTAAATCTGGTAACTTTAAATTCCAGTTCTTGCTTCTAGTGTTACCTCTGAATGCTTCTTTGCCTTTCACATAGATACCAATATATACCAACTTATATACCAATAAATGCGTAAGTCTGACTCTTCATGGTAAAAAACCCTAACAATATCTATGAATGACAAGTACCTGATCTGACCAGATGATCAAATTTCAAACATGAAGCATACAAAATGGCAACAAGCCATGTCTATAATGCTGGGAAAAAGGTAAAAACTGATTTTTTAATTTTTTTTTTCTTTCTCTCATTAAATAGTGAATGGTGAAATGAATGTGCCAAGAGTTCTTCTGTTCAAAGTGTTTAACCTGTAACATCACATGATCCTAATTCATGTGATGAATTCAGAAATGGAGCAGTCATGAGGTTTCTCGCTGGGTCAGGGTAGAGCATAATTACATGCTAATTCCTCAGAAAAAAGTTGAAGTTAGCTACAAATATTTTATTACATGATTTCAGTATTACCTTGCTTTTTACTGAGACACTGCAGAATAAAAATCAAAGTAAAAATCAAAATTTGGTAAATCTTCTGCAAGATCCAGATTTTAGTTGCTCTGTTTAAAACGCAGAAATCCTTGGACTTAAACTGATGACAGAGTGACTATGACCAGAATGTAGCCACCCATGAATGTGTATGGCAAACTGCCTATTTACAGATCAGTGCAGGAGGAAGTTTATAAAAATGTTGTACTCTCTTCTAAAACAAAAATGTACAGTGCAGAAGAGTAAATAAAGCTAGATGAATCTAAATATAGAGTTGATTAATTGATTTATGTGGATTATTATTAGTTCCTTCTGTCTAAAAAGACCTTTGAAACAGTCCTTGGGTTCTGCTGCTCTTTAGTTGAAGTGGAACATCTAACACCTAGTCAGAACACAGGAGAACCGTTAGACGTGGAGTCATGTGATTCTCCAGGTAAAATTACTTATGAGCAACGACCTGACTTTATTAGTTTAGAATCACAATAAAAGAATTGATTTGGTTTTATGGTGCAAGAAGGGGAACCTGTTGCTGTTTCACAGTAAGTTCTCTGTTTGCTTGGAGGATTTTAGTTTGTGGTTCTGTTTGTTTGTTTGTTTTTATTAAGTTTTAGAATTTGAAAATCCCTGATCAGACTGCCTTTCCAAAAAAAAAAAAAACCAACCCTAAAAAAAAAAAAGGATCAAAGAGCTCTAAATATTGTGAATGTGTTTTTTACTAGAGAACTAAATATCCACAAAACTACAGCCAGGTTTTATTTTGCGTTTGGAACATATGAAATACAGATACAGCGACAAATCACTGGAAACGTGAAAACACTTGTCATCATGAAGCCAAAAGGAGACTGAAAGAATTGTCTCGGAGGAGTTAATGCCTATGCCAGACAAAATATTCTTGGAATGAGCATTTCTACACTGTAAGAGCACATCAGTTTTGTTTTCATAGCAGGACATGAAGGGTTAGTAAATAGCAAGGCTTCTACACAGATCCCCTGAGTACTGGGTTGGACAGTCACGTTATTGATTGGACACCATGGTGGCGCTAAACCTGAACCTTCTTAATGTCATCATCTCTTGATTAGACACTCTAAAACACCATAGCCATGGCCAGGTAGCAAGAGAGAGCTCTGATTGAGCAAATCAATTTGAAAAGGGTTCCTGGAGAAGAATTTCATTTTCCAGGCCAGAATTATCATCTCTGTGCCTTTGAATCTATACTAATAACATAATGGGTGAGAAAAAAATATTTCTTGTGCTGATATAAAACTTCTGTTTCCTCCCTTTCCTCTGGACTGGGTTTATCAAATTATGAGCTGAGTATTACTGAGCTCATTTGCAGTGAGCAAAATGGACTGATAGCAGATGGACATTTTTAATTCTTATGTTATCTGCTGTATGACTGTTGACATATGTAATTATTTAGCATTGTATTTGAAAATGCTTTTAAAACTCTAGATAACAAGAGATAGGTAATGTCCCTTTACAGACAAGTAAATCCCATGCCTGCTTCCCACGACTGAAACTAACAATATTATGGCAACTTGGATCTTAATAGATTCTGTTTGTGGCTAGAGCTGCAAATCAATGACATCTCAGTCTGTGGTGCTACTCTGGAGAAAAAAATAAAACAAAAAACATCTAACTTTTACTTCAGCAAATTAAATTCTGTATTAAACTGTTGATGACAGGGAAGAAAACTGATAAATTTATTTTGCTTAATTTAAATTATGCCACTGCTGGGTTGTAACACTTGAGAGAGAATACACTCAAGGAACTGAGATGAAACCATTGAGAGCTCTCGCAGGCTGAAGGTGGTATCACAGATGCAGTGGTACCAGCATCATCCCATCAGTACACTGCTGCACTTTCTGTCTCTCTTTGAAGGATTAAAGTGGTAGCATATCAAGGTAGTTGTCCCTAGAGTCTCCCTGTTTCATTGGGTAAAGTGGGCAGCCCAGGGCCATATATTCAGATTTCCTTGTTAAAACCTGTGACTAAAACTCATAAAAAGGCAGATGCTTTAGAAAGAATTTAACTAACTACAAGTCAGTGTCTGGTTTTTTTTTCCCTAAAAGTTCATGATTCCTGGAACATTCTACATAGTACTTGACATTATTTTTGTATGTCTTTCCAGAATTGTCCCTCTATTTGTGAGGTTCATGACCTGGTTTTCAGATATTTATTTTTTTACACTGTGATCCCTTCCCTAAATTTTCTCACATTCCTCACTTATAGATTGTGTTTTGAGCCTACTTATTGGGTAGGAAGAGGCTGTGTAATATGTTATAAACATTTCTATATAAGAATGGAATAACCAGCGGCAGTCATTTTTAGCAGTAGGCTTGGCAGATTTACAAAGAATGTAAACATGATTACCAAGTAGACAGATAAATTCTCAGTGTGAAATCAGTATCAGTACACCTAGGCCACACTCATGGGAGATGCCCTAGGTCCCACTCTCTTAAATTCCTGAATGTGGAGTATGCATAGAGTGGAATACACAGGGATGCCAGGCAAAGGTTTTCTGCGTTGACCTATATGCAAAATCCATCCATCAAAGATGGAAACGGACGTGCCTTGAGGTTGCTAAATGAACATGTGCTTTTCTATCACAGGAAATTCAGTCAGCTCAGAACTGTTTTTGATAAGTGTTCACATCCAAAATTCACCATTCCTTAATCAACAGAGATGATCTATCTTTGATCTGTACTGAATAGGGTCCTACTTCCTCTTACCTCCTTGCAACATGTTGGTGTTGCTAATTTATGCTGTAGCAGTGGTTAAGGAAAGGCAGGAGATAGTCTGATTTTGATCTACTGGCAATTCTGGGATTGGAAACGTCTGTGAAGTACTATGAGTCATACCTATGTTTATCCATCCATTTCTGCTTGTTTTTCTAGTGCCAAAGCAATTTGAACTCTGTGTTTGCAAAGGCACTATTAAGAAACAGGTATGAGAACTGTCTGTGGCCAAGGAATTTGATAGACATCCTTTTCCTATATTAATAAAAAAAAATCTGTAAGATATTATGGCATACTGACCTCTGCTTTTGCTTTATGCACTGCCTTGTATCAGCAGAGTTTTATGGTTAGGTGTCAAAAAATATTTCCCTAGGGATTTCATGCTTTCTAAAGACACAAATTCATAGTCATAGAATCATAGAATGGTTTGGGTTGGAAGGGACCTTAAAGACCATGTAGTTCCACCCCCCCTGCCATGGGCAGGGACACCTTCCACTAGACCAGGTTGCTCAAAGCCACATCCAGCCTGGCCTTGGACGCCTCCAGGAATGGGGCATCCACAGCTTCTCTGGGCAACCTGTTCCTGTGCCTCACCACCCCTTCCCTGAAGAATTTCTTCTATACATCCAATCTAAATCTACCCTTTTTCAATTTAAATCCATTACCTCTTGTCCTGTCACTACCTGCCCTTGGAAAAAGTCTCCCTTCAACTTTCTTGTAGGCCTCTTCAGGTACTGGAAGACTGAAAAATATGGAATACTTCACGAATTTGAATCATTCCTTATGAAAATTTAAATTCCTTATTGAGTTTTAAAAAAACCCTAACATATCATAGACAGGAAAGGTTTGTGATCTCAAAAGTGCTCTTGGAGGATTCATAAGCAGAAAATATAATCACAAACTTGAATCCAAGCGTTGTTTCTCATTTGCACCTCTTCATCATGTAGCATTACCTCACAAGGTCAAAATGGCAGCCTGAGGACTCTACCTGGCCTATTTAGTATCTCCAATCAGCCCATTGCCTCTGTCAGGAGGAATGATGGACCAGACAATGCCTCAGAAACCATGTCTGAGGAAAACCCTGCAGAAAATAGCTGGTACCACAATACATCCTATAAGTGAAAGGCACAGAACAGGTACCTGTTGTCTCCTTTTTCTTACATGTAAGAGACCACAAAATTGCTACGTTAGTGCCACTATACCAGTGATTTTAACCTCCATGACAGCAGCTCTTGGTCGATGTAGGGAATGTACCTGTTGTTGGGGAGGTCCCCCAACCAGCTGTAGGTTTGGTTACAGCAGGAGTTGTGTGGTCTATGGCAAATCCTGCAGAATGCCTGTAAAACTTCTCTGGAGGGTGACTTCAACGATAAGGAAAGGTTTACAGGCACTGAGAAAAGAGATGGGCAATGTGCTTCGATCTGTCTAGCAGGAGAACATATCTTAGTTTGGTCTTACTGAGTGCAGCTTGTGATGGGATGAAATAAAATGCAAAAATTTCTTTTTTGTGTGAGGAAAAATAGCTGGGGGAAGGGAGGAGAAGTGGTTATTGAAAAAATTCTGAGAGTGAAAAGTCAGCTGGTTTAGCCAGGGAAAAGAATTAACCTATGGTCAGAATGAATTGTTTGACATATTTTCTCTCACGTTTGCGTCTACAGATGTTTAATTCTCAGATTACCTCTAAAATCTTCATAACTATTCAGTTTTATACAAATGTAATGCTATCTTTAGATAAGAGCTTTTGGTGGACTTTTGGAAGAAAAATACTAATACAGTAGGACTTTTGCTTAATATTGGGGAAGGATAACTACTATTGAAATATCAAACTAATATGGTGCAGTGGGAATTTGCCAAAGTATTATAGAATTGAATTTTTGTATCCTATAAAAATGTAGAAAAAATGACTATAAGATGATATAATACAGTATAAAGTCATTAGCACATTTATTGTGCTCCCAGCTTTCTGAGTGGTGGTGTTAAAACTGACATTGGTTTATCGCTCATGTTAGATTTATTCTGGCATCATAGATGTAGTAGGTTAGATATTTCCATTTTATGATTATATTTTTCTAAATTTGGTTTCCATTTCTCTCTCTTTCCCCTAATCTACCACTCTGTTTCGTTTTGTTTTCTTTCTCCATTTTGTTACTGTGGAAGTCAGTTACAAAAGAATACTTTAGAGCAGGAACAATCTGGAGACATGTAAAGCTGAAAAAGAGGAGGAAAGCAAACAAACAAAAAATGAGCTGAAGCTTTGCAAGATAAAGCACTTCTAGGGAGGGGAAAAAAAATCTGTATGTGGTTTTTCTTCTCAATGAACATCACTCATGGCTTTTATTGTGCCTAAGCCATGTGAAGCTGCTGAAGCACAGAATCACCAAAGGCGATTCTCAGCCCCAGAGCAATCTCTCTCACTGGAAAGAAGGAAGAAAATACTACAGAGAAGTCCTCATCGTTGAAAATCCCAACTCTAGATACTGTACATATTCTGACGTTTTTATTCTAGTTCCTTGGAATTGTTCCACTCTTGTAGATTTTCTTGGAAGCACTTAAATAAATAAATATGCATACACTTACTTTAGAGCCATTGAGAATGAAGAGATACGCAGATTTGTACTAAACATTTGGAAAGAAACATAAAATCCAAGGACTGTGCAGTCAGGATGACTCTATTACATCATCTTAATCTCACAGTCACCGTGGTCTGTAGGGCAGAATGTAATGTGTGAGTGGGACTATGGCTTTGTTAGAAAGTCACCAAATGTGCTGTAGGAAGCAATGAAGCTTCATGCTTTCTTTGCAACATAGAAATACAGTAAAAGATAACAATACAGAACAGCCTGTATTAACATAAATCAGACAGATCTGCATTGTATAAGGAATGAAGTAATTATTATGATATGAACACTCTGCCAGTTGCATATGGCTATAAGTGGGCTAAGTGTGAAATTTAGCTTTACTTCTGCATTTAAAAAGCTTAACGATACACTTACTAATTTTGGACACCTGCTATTTTATCCTCAGTGCTGCATGCAGGGTTTGTGCATGATATTTGCTTCACCTACTCCTCTTCATTGAAGAATGGATAGGTAAAGAAAGATTAAGTTATTGTACTTGAAATTAAAATCCATGGTATGAGGATGTGAATATGTGCAGTTAGGATAAATCTATGTCTCTGTCCTGAAAAAAGCTGTGTGCTTCCCAAATCCTTCCACCTTTACTCAGTTGGCTAGGAATTTAAGAGAGATTACTTAGCTGCATGTATGTTTTTGAGATTTTCACTTAATTATTAAGACAGCTCATGAGACATGGTATGTTTTAAAGCCCACATAAATTTTATATTTCACAAGCACTTGTTTTCAAACAACCCTGAGAGCACAATAATCTTTATAGTCAATGTATGTATGAAATATGACGTTTAAATGTATTAACCTCCAAACACAGTGAAATTGATTTCCTTTTGGCATTTTTAAAAATCCTTTCTTTCTTTGAGGATTTTACCCAAGTTAACCTGATAATAGTGAAAGAAAGTGAAAAAAATGTTGCAAATGAAAAGTAAATAAAATATTTGAGTGTTCAAAGCAAATTTCAAGAAATATCCTAATATTTCTTGGAAGTAATAACATGTTCGGGTTCTTATTTCCATTCACAAATATTCAGGGCAGTGACAATCTGCTTTTAATTTTTCACTCCTTCCTTTTTTCTCCACTTCTATCTTGCCAAGCTAAAGGTATTATGATACCGCTGATCTGGGTAATCTTTTTCACCATAGATCGATGTTTTGTATAACTGGTACTAGCCAGCAGTCCTATCAAAGAAGCCATCTCAGCCACAGCAATGGCTTGTCCTCAGTTCTCTTCTGCCAATGGAAGAGAAGCCACTGAGGTAACCACACAGGCACTAAAAGAATGGAAGAGAACAAGGGAAAAGAAAGCTTCACCTGAACTACTCCCATGGTGAGTGGTGCTCCCTGGGGCTTCCCAAGAGCATGTATATATGACACAGCATGGGCTGTTGAAGAGCGGCTGAGGGTGGTGGGGCTGCCCCCGGTCTTGTTGGTGTATGCTGGTGCAGTGTGGATAAAAGAGAAATTATTTTTTCAGTTACGGCCTTGCAAAAGTTTCTTTCCTTATACTGGTATTATTGCTAGTGTAATTCCAAATGGATTCAAACAGAGTCTGTTAGGTTAGGAAAAAAAAAGAGCACAGTTAGGGTCAAGTACCACTTCCTGAATTTCCCCATTTATTCTAAATATTGGACTTGAGCTACCTTTTCCTTAAAGGATGTGGAAAAGAGCAAATATGTCCTTCTCCTTTGCCATAGGAGAATTACTAACTTAGCTCCAAAAGCCTCCTACTCTTTTGTCATTATTCACTGGTCATGCCCAGTGACTTTCTGTCTCATCGCCTTTCTTAGGCACTTCAGTAAGGCCCATGGAAAATTTGTGGAAAGTTTTTCCTAGAAATCTGACATGTAATGTAACTTTTTGGTTGCAAAAATTTAGATGTATTTTACTATCTTAACATGACCCTAGCATTTTCCTATATTTTCCTTTTATCTGCAGAAATAGCAAGATGGAGGTGACCATCATGAGGAAACTTCAGTCTGTTCTAGAAGTGACTTTTAGGGCAGAGTAAGGAAGGAGGGGAGAAGGGATAAGAATGGTTGTTACTTAGGACTTGAAGAAGACAAAATTAAGTATCATTTACTGAATATACTCACTTGATAAGCACAGAATGAGAATTGAATTATTGCATGTGATGAATAAGGGAATTCTTTGTAGTAATTTAATAAATGTCATAGATCTAACAATTACCTGTGTCATATTAACCTATCAGAAAATACACAGTAAGAACAAAATAAGGGGAAAGAGAGGAGCTGTTCAAGATAGGATCACTTGGAAAGTATCTGAAAAGCAGCAGAGGAGCTATTGTAGAAATACTTTCTACTTGACAGCTGTATCATCTGCTATTGTACTGTAGAGTCATTCCATGTCAAATATGCAGAATTACAGGTAATACTAAATTAGACATCCTGGAGTAATTAAAAGGACTAAATTTCAGATGATAAGACTGAAATCCAGATGGATTGCTTTACACAAAGATGTAGGGTAAGTTCTATAAACAGATAGGCTTGGTACTCCTAGCCTGTGGTGGGTTCTGGTTTGTATGAGAGAACTTCACATATATTCCAGAGACAGATTACTGTATTCTTAAAGAAAATGTACATTTTAGCATTGGTTGTTCTGACACTTTGTGGTGTGTATTATATGCTCTGGGTGAATAGATAGCACACTGTTTCTAGAGAACCTGTTATCTGAGTCATTAATCAGACAGAGTCTTTGGCTCCTGGAGAGTCTCAGCTCCACTAGTTGTCTTCCACTGAGCTGGAAAACAGATGGAGCTCTAGTCAGGGAGTCTTAGCAGCTAAGGGTCCCACCCTTGAAGATATGTGAAGAATCCTCAACTTGTCACTTGAAAAGATGAAAAAAGGAGTATAAACATGAATCTCATCTGGTAGCATGGAGAGAGAAAAAAAAACAAAACTGTATGCTGCTGTGCAATTCTTTTATGTACTTGAAGGAGGAAAACGTTGACAATTTGAGAAACCGAACTAATAAATATACATACTAATATGCCAGGTACACCAGCGCAAGAGCATGAGAAAATTAAGTGTCAAAGGTGTGCAGAAGCACCCCAGATACTGGAAAAAACTTGCCTCTCCAGAATGTATGTCACTGCCTTATATATGGGCCATTGCAGCTGCCAGAAAAATGACTGCATTTGAGCCTACACTCAATATGCATAAAACCCAGTGTCTGAAACTTCCAGTTAAAGGAAGCAGAAAGTGATATCTTTCTATTATCTTGTGTGTTGTTTCATATAAAGGCTGTTCACTGGCCTCCCTCCACCCTGGACCCACTCAAATGGCATCAAGTGTTTTGGCAGGGAATGCACTGACTGCTGTCTAGCCCACACTACCCAGGCAGAACTATTTTTGTTATCTGCTAAAACTACAGCCTGGAAATATGTGCTGTTGATACATTTTGCTCTTTGAAAATGCTCCAGGAACTAGTTCCATGGCTGTAAATCAAGAATTATAATGTCATCATAATACTGAAGAACTTTTTTTCAGCCCCAAATGTGAAGATTTAATGTTCAGCTGACATGAATAGGATATAGGGCAGAGGGGGACATGAATTATTTGATAGCTTTCCCATTGCATGATGCTAATATTTCACCACTGAGCTTTGTTTCTGAATTTTTGTTTCACTCACATTTACATGAAAATGCTCCCTTGTCCATAGTACGTGAAATGGCTCTTTTCCTAGTGAAGACAGAAAAAGGAACGTGAATTTCTGAGTCTCTTTTAGTTTTAGAATACTTGAACAGGGAACCACTCGAAAAAAAGAAAAATCCTTTAGCTTTTTATATTTTTTGCCTTTGAAATGCTCGTTTGCTAAATCTTGCTTGTGAGAAACTTTGTCTTTCATTTTTAACTGGTTTGCTTAACTATGAAAGTAGGCAGAGAGAAGGAGAAAGAGAAATTTATTACTTTCAGTTTTCACATCCCCAATACTTGGAATTTCACAGGCAAGCTCCTGACCTGAGTCATGTATTCTCTTTCTTGCCCCATCACATAACTCTCATCTGGATTTATGACCATGTTCCCAAGGAGATTCTGTAATGGAAGCCAGGAATGTAAATTGTCAGAATGGGACTGATCTGCTGCGGTGGTTTAACCCCAGCTAGCAACTAAGTACCACACAGCTGCTTGCTCACCTTCTCCCCCTCCTCCAGTGGGGAAGGGGAGTTGGAAGAAAAGACAAGGAAGCTTGTGGATTGAGATAAGAACAATTTAATAATTCAATATAAATGAATAAAATAGAGATACAAATAATGTTAACAATACCAATAATGCTAATAATTCTACTAGTAATATGTAATGAAAATAATGGAAAACAAAACAAATTATACCACCCACCAATTGACACACAGCCCGAGAAGCAAGAGTCAGAGCCCGAGAGCCAGATAGCTATGGCAGCAGAGTCTGAGCAAGCCAAAGAGATCACACCAGGGCATAAGTGAGAGGGTGACCAAGAAAGCCAACCAACTAACAAACTAACCAGTGAATGAACTAACTAATGAACAAACTATAGTCATCTGGCCCACCCCTGGCTTCCATAATGAGTGGGATGTTCGATGGAATGAAATACTTCTTGTGTTAGTTTGGGTCAGCTGTCTGGACTGTGGGTGTCTTTCCCTGCTGCTTGTAGCGAGAAAGTTAAGAATACAGCTGCAACATCAGATGCTGAAAAGTCCTTGATTCTATGGTTAAAACTCATTAGCAACAACAAAATCACACCAGTGTTACCAGTACTCTTTTCAACACAAATCCAAAACATAGCCTCACACCAGCCATTGAAAAGAAAATTAATTCTATCCTGACTAAAACCAGGACATCTGCAAAAAGAACTTGGCTACTACAGGGTCAAATGGTGCCGTTAACTTTTAGACGTATGGCATTCAACTGAAGGCCACAGCCTAGAGATGAAGACTGTATCCCAGGGCTGCATATTGTCTCCTAAATAGCAAATTGAATAAGGAGGGCATCATGGAGTATGGCACTGTGATGTGCACATACACAAGACCCTGCATCCTCTTGTGTGCTGAGTGTGAGTTTCTAGAGATATATACTGAAGTACATCACCCTCCAGGACAGAGGTGTCTCACTGAGCTCTGCAGGAAGCTGTGCCTGGCTGTTCAGCAGTAGCAGTGTGGTTGTGATTTGTCCTCACTTCAGCCATCTTGCAGGGCAGTGCCTTAACTACCAGACTTCAAAGAGGCCTTTCTGGGATCAGGTTTTTAATTGAATTTGTTTTGTTTTACAAAAGCACCAAAGCTCCTTTGGGCCATTTGACAGAGGAGAAGGATAAGGAAGTACCGATGACTCACTTTCAGGAGATCATTCCTGGTAGGTTGCCTCCATTATAGTTTAAATATTTAAAGAAGCATTTCCAGAGGGATGAGAACCCTAGGCTCTCCTTCCTAATTGAATGCTTCCACCTGTCCTGATATGCTGAGCAGTTACACATCCTTTGCTTTGCAGATGATTTGGCAGGGATGTGTGAATTCCCTCTGGAAGTGTAATTGCGCTCTTTTGACAGGTGTTTGAAAGCTGGCATCCTGAATCTAAAGGGGGGATTCATTAGCTTCCTCTCCCACTACGCACACATGCACATTCACACTCCCTGCCAAAGCAGTTCTTATATCCTCAGACTGCCTGATGAAGGATTTAAAATGAAGCAGTGGTCATCCCAAGCCATGAATTGCTCTTTAAGAAACTTCACAGGACTGAAATTATGGTATACAGGTGGCAAAGTCATGATTTACAGATCTCAGTTGCACTGATATGTGACATGAGTCTCAAACAGCTCAGCTGGCAGGAGTGGGTGCTTCAGCCATTCACAAAACAGCAACCAAAGTACGTCAACTTTGTACCCAGGCCGGTATTACTAATCTGAGAAGTGCCAGAGCAGAGGACTGGCATTTTCTCATCCTTGCTGTCAGAGGAGTGACTGCTACAGCTCTGGGACATTTGTCACCATGCCACTAATTCCCAAGTGCTGTCTGGGAGGTCAGCACAGAGGAGCATTGTTTTGCATGTAGCCACCCTGCTTTGGAGATCCAGGGAACTTCAGACCATGGATGCTGCTCTTCTGTGACAGCCAGCCTCAGGGACAGAGTATGGTTTTAAGGACATTTTGTTTCCAAGCCTGGTGTGCTCATTTATATTGTCCTGAGCTAGGCAGCGACAAAGAAATAGGGGATTTTTAGACCTCAATTCTAAACCCTTGTGCTCTACCTAAAACTTACTTTTGATGCCTTCAGTTTCATTTTTAAAGCTAGATGGAAAAAGAAGTATCTTGGTCTTATTCCATGAAGATGATCAGAGGGTTGGAGCACCTCTGCTATGGGGAC
>NW_010233285.1:0-256 GCF_000690775.1 Eurypyga helias | reverse complement strand
ACGTCTGAACAGTTAAATCTAATCAAAAGTAATGATCTGTGTGTGGCAAAAACTTTTTTTTACATTGTTTCCATGAATGTAGACAGAAAACAACACAAGCAAAATTCAGAAGAATGCCTCTGTTACTGTTACACAAGCAGAGGTAACTCATGGTTGGTGGTGGTGAAGGGTAATAGGTTGGGAAGAAAAACGTATTTGAGTAGACAGAGGTAATAGATTTTTATTATTTATTATTATTATTAATTAGAATTTATTA
>NW_010233284.1:34201-40960 GCF_000690775.1 Eurypyga helias | reverse complement strand
GATTCTATGATTCTATGATAAAGAAAAATATAACTGAGATGTCTCCAGGAAATTAAGTTCCAGATGGGGAAATAAGTGAAAAATATTTTTGTTTTAAAAACACTAATACCTAATAAAATTTTGTTTCCTGACACAGAGCCCTAGCTCTGCACCTGAAGTTTGTTGATACTGTCCACATGGGCTCAAGAAGGCACCAAAGAGGTGTCAGAAACACTAGTTGTCTGCGAAGATCTAACACCCTGTGGTTGTCTAGAATCTGCCTAGCACACCTTGACAAGATCAGACCTTTCCACAAAAACGCCAGACAAGGGACTTGCTGCACCTTCCTGTTGAACCTCCCCTTCCTGTAAGCAGTAGTCTACAGGATTTTGGGGTGACTTAAAATCCTATGCAAACAGTAAATGTATCCACCCAAAGACATTATCCTCTTCATGAGAGGAGTATCAGGGACAATAAATCAGGTGTCATCATCACTTCTTTCTTTAACATTCAGCTGTTTTGCTTTGCAGACAAAGTGCAGTTTGGAGGCACTTGAAGTTTCAAAAGACTTTAGTTCTCTTTCAAAAGGTTAAGATTTACGGAGTTATGTCATGTGGTTCTTATTGACTGACATAGAAATCCAAGAATGTAAACCCAAAGGAAGTCCTAAGGTATGTCACAACTGAAATGAATGCAACGCAGTTGATATTAATTGTGGAGTGGTAAGGACATTTACTAATTTAATTTGTTGTTAAATGATCTCAATTCATTCCTATTACTACTGAGTCAATCATTCTGAGACACTGTGTTGCCCTGAAGACATCTCCAACTATGATACAAGAAAGGAAACATACCTCTTTGTTTGACTGAAAACAAATATAATACTCCACCAGACAGACATATATTAATAAACATTTTTTTTTACACACTGAAGAATAACTTGTTTCATTTTTAAAAACAATACTTGGTTCAAACTGAGAATAATATGATCTCAGTAGAAATGTTTATCCTTGGAAGGCAACCAGAAGTAATTTATTATATCTTATTATTCTTATATCTTATTTATTATATCTTATTATGCTTTACTTGTTATTTATAATATTTGGATAAAGGTCTAAGTCTGCAATTTTCTATAATGTAGCTTTACTTGTATTTCTTTAAAACACACAATATAGAAATCTGTACATTCATCCTAAAAATAAAAAGAAAATCTACTGAAATTTCAGTTTCAGGAAACTTTTTTGATTAAAGAGAGCAAAAAGACATCACAGAACAAGACAAGGTAGTGTTCAAAATAAATAAAGATTGCACATGACAAGAGCAACTCTGGAAACTGAATTTGCAAATTAACAAGCACATACTATCTCACTTCACTAAAGTATGTCAAGACCCTTCTGTGCCTTTGTTCTTTTCATGTCTTGGGAAGAATATAAAAAGAAAGCGGAGATCAGATTTAATTATCACCTTTTCATGTTAGAACTGATTAGCATTTGCACATTTTGACATAGATTCTGTTTTGTAACAGAAACATTTGAGGTATGGTAACATCGTAGAGGTCGAAGTGCCTTTAACAAGTCCAAATGAAAACTAAATGGTAATTGCCTTCTGGTTTAAGATGTTGACAGTAATAGGCTTGGAAATTGGTATTGAATATTCAAATTATTAAGCATGTCTTTGTTATGAATTTGGAACTTAACACTTCAGAACTACTACAGAGCAGTAATTGAGGGTGAATGATGACAACTTTTAAAGCATTTTATTTCTCAATAGTGAAGAAGTCCTGAATTCCCTTTAGAGCTGGTCGGGAAGCTGCAGTTGAGGGGCTGCTCTGGAAGGGAAGGGGAGTCTGGAGCCAAGAGGCAACAAAGCAGGCAGGGCAAAGACCATCAGAGAAGGGCTTCATCCCATGGTATCTAAGCAAGAGGAGAAGAGTAGGTCTGAGGATGGCAACCAGGAACAGCCAATGGCCTTGATTGCAGTCAAGTCTATGGTGATGAGACAGGTCCAAGGCCAAGCTGGCAAGGCACGTCAGCAGGTGAGCATGGCACAAGGCCGGGCACAGGCATCCCTGCATTGCAGCTCAGACAAGGACTGTAGGCCAAGACTGAACTCAAAAGCAGTTTGTGAGCCAGGGCAAGGCCCCCAACAAGTCTTTTCCTGGCTCTTTCTCATACCACTGTTTCCCAAGAGCTGCACCAAGGGTTATAGCTGTACCATGCCAGAGCTGGTCTTGAGCACCCACAGCCAATGTTGGAGAAGGGAGAAGCAGAACCTCAGGGCCCTGACAGAATCTCAGCCCCACTAAATGCCTTGCACGCTTGCGTGAAATTTCTGAAATACCCGTAAAAAGGAACAGATGGAATCTCCTGTATTACTTACTACATCCCAGTACCACAAGTGATATTTAAATTATTTATAAAAGGAATTCAATCCCTTTTCATAAATCAGAGTCAAACTCCAACTCACACTACTTGTTCCTACCTTTCATAGCAGAAGGAATACAAGTGACCCAGAGTCCAGGCCCAGAGCTGGTGCAGTTTTAATACAACTTTGACAGAAGAGATGAAGTGACATTCTCAGCTGAAGACAGCTCTATTATTTGTATTTTTTCATGGTACATTATAGACATACGTTCTTGTAAGAAGTCAGGAGGTGAAACTGGGAATGTCCATCTTACTGATTTTTTCGAAGAGAGTGATCTGGTCTCATAGTCACATACCCATCCAGGTGAGGGTCCAGTGCTAAGAATGGCTGAGAATTTCAAGAGAAAGCCAGTGCCTTCCTGTATCTAAGGGTTAGGGGTCCCTTTCAACATTTCACAGTGGCCAGTTAAGGCCTTGAACAAAAAAAAAACAGGAAACAGACATCCTAAGTACACTTCCTGCATTCTGCTCTGGGTGTAAGCTGGCTGGAGGTGTGAGGAAGCTCTGGATGGGAAACCTAGTTTACACATGTGATCCTGAGCTTGAGCAAATATATTTCATTCCTCTGCTGTAGAAGTTACTTTATGAGTGGAAATGAATTGCAGCTGGTCAGTTTTCATGACAGCAAAAAGATTAAGGGTCTGTCTTCATCCTTCCATGAAAACATGCATTTAGTCCCATCCCAGACTTATCTGTTAGCTCTTAAATCAGAAAAATTCAGTGATTTTATTATAGAATCATAGAATGGTTTGGGTTGGAAGGGACCTTAAAGATCATCTAGTTCCAACCCCCCTGCCATGGGCAGGGACACCTTCCAGTAAGTCAGGTTGCTCAAAGCCACATCCAGCCTGGCCTTGAAGACATCCAGGGATGGGGCATCCACAGCTTCTCTGGGCAACCTGTTCCAGTGCCTCTAGAATCATAGAATCATACAATTCTAGAATGGTTAGGGTTGGAAGGGACCTTAAAGATCATCTAGTTCCAACCCCTCTGCCATGGACAGGGACACCCTGTCCACCCTCCACCCTGTCCACCTCACCACCCTCTCTGTGAAGAATTTCTTCCTGATATCTAATCTAAGAATTTCTTCTTGATATCTATCTAATTATGTTCTTCTGAGGAAGAGGAGCTTGGTGCCCTGGTGAAGATTACCCATGGTTGCAGTATACTTGAATTCTTTGATGAACAACACTTTGCCTATATGATTAATTGCCCAAGATAAGTTTCAGGCAGTTCACTAGTATATACAAAGTCAAGGTATCTGTGTACAAATAACAAACAGACATAAGTTGCCTCAGCTGGGGGATAAAACTAGAGGAACTGGTTGTTAAGGAAATGTATATTTTTTGCTCACAGAGTTTGAACACTGAGTTTTGATATTCTACTAAAGCATGATGCTTTTCTGATAATCCCACTATATGCACTGAAAAGTGACCATATAATAGAATTATAGAATGATTTGGGTTGGGAGGGACCTTAAAGACCATCTAGTTCCAACCCCCCTGCCATGGGCAGGGACACCTTCCACTAGACCAGGTTGCTCAAAGCCTCATCCAGCCTGGCCTTGAAGACTTCCACGGATGAGAGGGATATGTTGAGGGTATCCCCCTCTTGGCTTAAAAATCCCAATAGACTTTAAAACAAATAGTTGTATGCTCCTTTGATCTTTTGAAAGTCCCTTTTCTGGTAATGTCAAAGTCAAGCATAGGCAAAGATGCTTTTATATTTTTACTGGGAAAACAATGAAAGTCACAAATTTTTCTTTTTCTAAGACAGACTATATTTAGCTTTAATCTGTCCTTTCAGGTGAATAGGTGATTTTTCATTTTTTTGCAAGCCCATGAAAATCTTACTTGTCACTAATTTTTCCAGCAGTGAGAATTCACCTGGCTGTGGTTAGAGACATAGATGAATCCAAATTCTTCTTCATAACATAAATGAATTAAAGCTCAACTTGTAGTAATGATCTTCAGTAAACAATATGCATTATTATAATTGCTTTGCTGTGATTAATAAAAGCAAATGAACTGATAAGGAAGAACTTACAATTTAAAAAGGACTTAATTTAACAAGAAATTTAATTCCACTACTGTCAAACGATATTGAAATGACCGATACATTCACCATCATTGCAGAAAGGAAGGCAAATGACATACTGTGAGCCTCTTGCAGACAAGTGCAGAATTAGGAAAGATAGAGCACTTAAACTTTTGGTTTATGTATTTATGTCTTATAAAAATTAATATGTGATCAGTTATTGCCGTTTAAAATTAAAACAAACACAGAACAATGACAGTTCAGATTTCTGCATTGTCCATTTAGGAGTGGGTCCAATTCCTACTGAAGTGGTGAAAACATACACTGAGTGAACTGAGAGATTAATCCACACCTTTTAAGGAACAGTTTGGACTGTTGTACATCTCTCTTAAGACACTAAACTTAGCACAGACAGTAATTTCCATAACAATGTCCTTTTCAGAAGAAAAATCTGAATCATTCATTTCCTTTTTTCTTTAAGTGAAAATGATCAGCAATGTGATGTGCATATATAATCACAAGAAGAATGAATGAAAATGTTAATTTTCCAAAGAGTTAATATTTTAAGCAGTGTGTTATGACTTTGAACAACACTAACACATTTCAAATAAAAAACTATGAAAATTAATTTATCTTTGAACAGCATAGGAAGTGTTGTTTTTTTTTAAAGTGAAACAGAATTGATGGAGATCTCAAATCCTTACCTAAATTTATGTGTGTTTGTACAAGTTTATGAAAGAAATATATTTGGAATGTTACCTGAAAAAGCTTTCCTGTGTTTTTCCCTAGAACCATATATTTTCAAGAAAAATTACTGTTATTTTAGATTAAGAAAAACAAACCAAAAGTCTCCACAACAGGGAGATTAGACAACAGCATGTGCAATCTTTTTTATTCTGACTCACATCGTCACAGGTAGGTAGACTTTTCAAACATTTTAAAATGCAGTGAACCCATAGCAAAACGTTACCGGCCTCTCTGTGTAACAAGAGTCTCAGTCTCAGGAAAAGCAAGGAGAGCTCAATACAAGATTCGTTTCCCACCTTGTAAAACTCCCTGTTTGTAGAACCGGCTTTGTTACTGTCTATCAAAACCCAGTTCACAGAGACAGCTCTAGTTTCTCTGTTTAAGGGGGAGGATTGTAAAAGAGTTGGGAGTTCATATGTGACAGAGGATAAGCTAGTTTTAAATTAGATTCAGTATTGATTTAAAACATATAAGTAGTCCCATAATCATTGTCTTTGCTCTTGTGCATTGGTGACCATAGTAACTGATCCCACGGAACATCTTCTAGAAGAGGAATAAACATCGCTAGGCTAAACCAAAATAAAAGTTACTGAGCAGTGGTTTCTCTTCACTTTCTTCCACCCTCAAAGTACATCACAGTCTAACCAGTCCTCACATCTTGCACTGTGTTCTTCTGCATCTCCTTTTTATGTTTCTTCTTACTGTTTTCAACGTTTTTGCAAGCTATGACCTGCCTTCTGCAAAGGCAGTCATGCCTGAACCTTGGGAAGTGGAGGGAGGTTTCTTTCTGCTTTGTGCCGTCTCTGCTGAGAAGCATGTTGACCTCTATATTTCTGGCACTAAAAGACAAAAAGGCTCTTTTGAGTTTGTTTTCTGTGCTTCCCCTCAGGAGTCTGTGTTAAGGTTTTTGCCTTTCCTGGAAAACAATGAGGTTTGGATGCCTGATGGGGGCTGGTTCCTCACTCGTGTCCTGACTAGAGCCCAACTGTGCACTCACATGGGTCTCGTCATCCTGTCTTATGGGTCAAACGTTGGATTTTACTTTGTCTTTGACAGAGCACGGTGTACTCCATTAACTACTTACCGTCAGAAGGCTCGGCAAGGTCAGGGTTCTTGAAGCTGGGGAAGCCCCTTCTTTATGATAGGTAGCAGACCAGCCAACTTTGTGAAATAAAATATTGTTTAAGAGTTCAAATAAAACAGGAGAGGATAAATAAAGTTTGAAATGAACTACCAGTAAATATTTATTCTTACCAGCTGTAATCAGACCAGGGAGTGGCTGGGTGATACTCAGGTCCTGTGTGTCTGGCCCACACAGTCTGGATTTGATTATCTTACTTCAGGTCCACAAAAACATGTGATTTAACCACTAACGTAGAAAATTTTTATGAATTATCTCAGCAGAGATGTAAATGAAGATATTTATACTGCAGCAGGGCTGTGCTGGGTCATATTGATTACAGTCCTGGCTGACAGTCTTATAGCATATACAATACGGTATTTAAATTTAATTAGATACACTTAATTTGACCTTAAATTATTTAAACAATCATAGTTAAAATATTTGAAGGGG
>NW_010233284.1:16775-34170 GCF_000690775.1 Eurypyga helias | reverse complement strand
GGGGGGGGAAGGGCATGTACTTATTACTGGTTGCTAAATGTCTTAATTTCTGAGGCTGAAATGCTTAAGAAAAATGCATGTTGGAAATCTTTCCCAAACTGGATTGTGCTTGATTCAAGTAAGCACAGAGATCATCAAATGCACTGCAACTACAGTGTGTGAAAGACATTCAAAACTACACTGTATTGCAATATCAGTGCCTAATTGAGTACGATTCTAAGTGTTGCTTGTTGTCTATTGTTCTACTAAGGCCCTCTAAGTGCTTAAGCACATGATGAACATTAATCCTATGGTTACTCAGCAAAGCATTTGCATTTGCAATGATACAGATGCTGACCGAGAGGGGATGTTCTCTGAAGTCTGAGTAGTCCCAGAGAACCCATCCTGAAATGCATTTGGAAGAACTGTGTGAAACCTAAATCTGGTCATGGCTTCCCTGGAACTACTTGTAAATTCACCAGCACAAACTGGGATTTCACAGTCCAGCCTTTTGTATCTGAATATTCCCTGTTCTCATTTCCCTCTGTCAGGGGAAGATACAGAAGATGCTAGGATGAATTAGACCTGTGGTCTGCCTCTGTAACAAAAATATTTCCACAGGTCTCGGCCCTCTAGAAGTAGGAAATGTTTGTGATAGCAAAGCTTCTTTTTCTTCAGCTTAGAGCATCTATTGTGAAAAGTATGTAGGAACTAACAGAGAATTTGAAATTTAACAACTCATTCCTGTGCTTTTTTTTGACATTCATTGCAATATGACTTTTGGTTACTGTCGAAAATGGGGTTTTTTTATGTCTTTGCTGCAAATAGTAATCTATGTATCATTTCTGCATTTAATATTTTAATTTGGATTTTAATTTGGAGTTTGGATTCAGAAACTTATATTTTGGAATATATTTAATTTGAGGAGTAGTCTAGACTGGTCTGAAAAAGATTGTTTGTTTTTTCTTGTGAACAGAAGTTTCAAGCCTTTTAAACAGTATGACCATGACCTGTGCACAGTCATTATCAGAACAATCCGACAGAGTGTGCTCATGTACTATGAGAGCTGAAGCTGTGCCGAGCTAAAGGAGGATTTTGTCTCTGAAGTCCTTCTTCCATTTTAAAAATAATTAACTGTAAAAACTCCATTCCATGGCAAGTTTTACAATAACATATAGTATCTCCAGAAGAAACAAGCATCATCTTATGTAGTTTAACAGGGGTAGAGAGAGAATTTTGGATGACAATAAAGAGTGGAAATAAAATATTCATATAGAAAGTCAGGGTTTAACAGCAATAGCACAGGGATCCACCAAACATTCTTGGTGTTAGTTAAAGTATTGAATTATTCCCTGGTGATTAACCCCATGGCCACCTTGTGCATGGCACTGTATTTGTAGGGAAGCGATGTGGCATGAGGGATTTGGGGAATGGCAGCGCTGAAACGGATTTTCCTGCTGGGGGACACTTGCAGAAGGTTCTGCTGGATAAATGTCATGATGTTCAGTTATGCAGAAGTGGTGGAAGCATTGATCATTTTTTTGCCAATAAAAACTGTATTTGTGTAAATGTGGGATGGATCCCTAAAGACCACAGCTGATACTCAGCGCTGGAACTAGCACAAGACCTGGATGCATATGTATAGCCTTCCTCCTAATGAATCTTTTTCTGACATCCCATTCTGCTTATAGAAACACTTCAAAATCCTGACTTTTAACTGTTCTCCGAATAAAAATCTTAAAATAAAGATCTGCTTAATATAGGCAGGAATATGTCATGTTTTATGTGATGAGTCATCCACCTAGATGCACGAGGCCTGCATATTTTATACAGCAAAAGGCAAAGGTATTTGAAAGGTTACACAGCAGGGAATAGGGATGCTGTAGTGGCAAGGTCACAGAATTTGGAATTTCTTTACTACCTCAGTTGTCTAGTGTGAAATTGTAACTCAGACCAGCAAACAGGATACCATTGGATGGTGAGTTAGTTTATGTTTTCAAAGTTTGGTGCCTTAGCCCACAGCAAATGCAAGGGGCTTAGATGAATCCAAAGTGTATGAAACAGCTCAGAGAGCTGATTCTGTGAAGGGCTGTTGTACAGTTTATCCCTCAGGGAAGTAATGTATTCGGTGCCTCAAAGCCCAAAGTCTAAAATAAGAGCATTACTGTTGCTCTGAAGGTTGTCAATGGATAAAGTTAATTACTGATTAAAATTAGCAGTCATGTCATTACTGCCATTAAATACTGCAATGATACCTACTTAATTACCTAGATGAATGCTATGTACTTCATCGTACCACACCAGTACTGTTTAAGAAAATCACATTTGGGAAGGATAGATCTGAGAAGGTAATCCCAAAATCTACCCATCTGTCAGCTACTCAATTCTGCGCAAAATATGGGCAGACCCATTCTGTTTCACCTGAAGAATCTCCAAAGACCTAAATGCGAGTGTTCCTGCAAAAGCATTCTTTGTACCAAGCTCTTACCAATTCTGTCTTACAATATGATTACGCTGTGCTACCTCTCTACAGGTGAGGTCCTTCTCTCTCTGACAAAATGCTTGCAGCATTCTGGGACATCTCTCATGCACATACCATGTAAGTGCTTTGCCTTTCTCTTCTTTTCTACAGTCACAATCTTTTTTCTCTGCTCTAGGCTTCAGGCCACTTTACCTCATTTCAATTTGGTAAACTGGAGCAATTTATAATAACTGTAAATACTCAAGAGCTTAGAAATGTATTCTAGTGCAAGGACTAGGGATCTTGCAAGATCTTAATACTTGATATAGTTAATTTTGGACTCCATCAGCATTTAAACAAATTCCTGTTATAAATATTGTCATTCTGCACAATTATAATCAAATATCCTTAGACATTCCTTGTTATAAATCAGAGAAGACGTCTGGTGCAGTACCAGCATAAATATCTTTGCAAAAAAAAATTAAAGGCTGTGAACACTGCAAGATTCCATCAAACTTTATTTGAGAATCCCCTATCGTTCCCATATTAGTACGATTGTAAGAATGTAATAGATGAATACATTCCTCAGTTTGTGAGTCTTCAGTTCTTTGTCAGCACAGCTTCCAATTCAGCTTGCATTCCTAAAATGAACACTGATTTTATATCTCTTGGTGTTTGCCTGGTTTTAGATATCTTTGAAAATCAGGCCACTTAGAAGCTGCCTATTGTCTTCCTTAGGAAAAAAACACTTCATAAACCAAGATGGCATTGTAAAAGGATGTAAGGATTGTAAAGGATTGTAAAATTGTTGTGAGGATGTAGGCTTTTCCCTATTACATTGCATTCACATCTCATTCTCTGTGATAAGGAGATTCTTTCATATACTGAACATATTTAACATATTAAAAAATATGTGGGAGCTGATTTGCTCCGAGAATTAATGGTCTATTGTACCTTTGCACATATTTAGGGACAAAATAAAAATTAGAAAACTCCATGAAGCACAAATTCCTGGACATTGCATCTCAAGGCTGCATTACTGTGTGACTTGACTAAAAGCAGGAGCTCAGCAAATGTCGCTTTCACGGAGTCTGATGTTTAATTTCCCTGCATGTCTTTTTTCTTCTTTGTGACTTCTATATTTAAGCTTGTATAGACTCAACAAACAAGAAAAAAACTGTAACAGTAACATTCAGTTAGTCGTAAGCTTTTTGTACGTGGAAGCATGCATAACCAGACAGGGAGTGAGTTGGCCTGTCAACGTTGTTGTCACTGCTACCAAATAATAGACGGAACAGTTTCTGCTGCAACAGGTTATGCCTCAAGGATCAATTCACAATGCAGTCTGCAAACCTGTCTGATTTAATAAGCAGCTGCTATCTTCAGGAGCAGATCCTGTCAGACACATTCATCTGGCCATACGGTGAAAAAAAAGAGCAGATTATGCCCTTTAGACCAACAATCAAGTATGAAACTCTCCAGTTTCTCACTAGAAATGGCAATAATATGAGGTAAAGAGAGGCCATTTGCGTTCATGGGTCTCAAAAACAACAGCTGATATTTAGACATCTGGGACAATTGTTTCCAAAATTAAGACACGCAAAATAGCACTTGTTTGTCTAAAATCAGCTCTATCTTCAATATTTCATTCAACACTCGCAGTATTTCTGATATTAGTTCAAATGGTGAGAAAATTCAGTTCTCGCTAAAATATTCCAAAGTCATTACTGCCAAAAAAGAAAAGTTTTGAATTTGTTTTCAGGCAAGTTTAAAGAAAAATATGGCATGAAGATGAAAATGAATTTAAGATACTGCAGCTAAAATGGATGGGTTCTTTAAAGATACAGGGTACAGAAAGATGCAAGAAGAACTCATTTTACCACTGACAGTCAAATAAAACTCAATTGAAGTAAGTGAAGTGAGGTCTGCAGACAGGTTGGCAAACACACAGGAAGTATCTTTGTGCCTGTAAGATCATGCAAAATATACCAAAGGGCAACATTTACTCTTGAAAGAGAGACGGGCAGTCTGAATTGGTAATAATTATCGATTAAGAATCTCAGTCTTAGTAATCAGTAATCAGTAAGACTTTGGAAATCATAAAATGTACAGTATCTCCTTTTATCTAATTGTTCTAAAAATTATTAGATCCAATTCTGAGCACTGCAGAAGTTCTCATCCGCACGAGTTTTATGGGCAAGTCCTACTTAAAATGAGTTAAACCGGAAAGTTTTGTAATGTCAATTTCCTTTTGCAAAGGCTGGTTGCCAAAAAGCTCTTCTCACTATCGCTCACTCGTCAGTGGGCAATTTGTTCCAGGCCCTTCCATCTCCTGTGGAAAGAGTTTTCATGCCAGCTGTTTCCCCTGCTAGTTTTAAATCTTCCCGAATTCTGGGAGGGGGGAAACACCAAGAAATGCTTTCTTTCAGTCCAAAGGCCCATATATATCTCTGAGGCACAGAAGATTCTACGTGTTCGGGATGGGAAAACATGTTAGAAGAGGCAGATGCATGACAGTCTCTCTCAATGTAGTTGCTCAGATCTTTCCTCTGAGTGAATTATGCACATGTGGGTCCACATAAATAGAAGAGAGATAGAGTGGAGAAATAACCTCTTATTTCACACTTTTCCAATATCTAGGACTCAGAATGCATAAGTACCACAAGCTATTTCTGCTGTCCTCTTCAGTATCTCTGCCTGCAAACTTAAGTATTTGAGGAGGTGACTAGTAGCCAGTCTTGCCAGAACTTTGGACCAAACTTCCTGTCCATGCTAGAGATCTAGCACGTGGTGGGATGGCAAACACCAGGGAAGGTGCCATAAATCATATATGTTTTGTTCTATAAAATCATTACTTTGGCGAGCTGCAGCACACTTCTTATATTGTATGAGACATTCTAAGCAAAACGCATGCAGTTATAGCTTCAGGATGCAGGAGCACCATCTGGGACTCACAGGAGACCCTAAGCCAAGTTCTTTGTACAGTAGCCATGGTCAGTCTATTCCTGAAGGGACAGAGCCATCCTAAGCACTTACTCCCAGTAATCCCTTATGAAAGTGTATTAATTAATTTAGCATCATTGTGCAGCCATTAAGTCTAGGGTCCTACTCCCTCCCTTGGCTTTGGATGCTACCTTCAGTAGGTGGGCAGACCACAGCCCTCATCTCCTGACACTGCATCTAGGACACACCAAGATCCTTGTCACTGGCCACCATAAGTATTTGGCAGGAGGAGGCAAAACACCCACTGCTCCTCTCCAGGGCCTGCAGAAACCTACCTCCCTGCAGCAAAAGGGAGCTTGTGATATGGAGATCTGTGGTCCAAGCTGCATTTCACCAGACAAGTAAAAAAAAAAAAATCACAATTCTGGTTTAAATACTTCTTAGGAACTCTGCTCTGTGTTTGGGAGACAGGCACGGCTCTTCAGCTGGTCGGTAACAAGCTATGCCTGAGTTATGCATAAACAGTTGTCCAAAATAGCGATGTTGCTTTCCTCTGCCATTATCCAATTCTGCACACCAGGCCTGATATCTATTTTCTACCCTCCCAGGTGCTGATAGTTGCTGAACCATGAACTAGTATTTGCTGGGGCAGAGCGAATGCCTGTGGTTTTGTGTTCAGGCTCAATGCCAGGCACAATTCTCTAATCACATTAAATCCTTCTACTCTCCCTGCAGAGAAACTCGGAAACCAGCAACACGTTTAAAGGCCCTCCTTTTGTTTAGCAGCATTGCTCTGCCCACAGTCTCATCAATAATAACATTAAAGCCCATTTATATGCACAGCTGGACACTCCGAAAAACTGATTGTGTCTAATAGTCAACAGATGAGCACTCCAATCATTTAACACTGTTAGATATTAGAGCCCATCATTTTTTTTTAAACCATAAAGCAAGCTTTCCTGTGCTCAAGCCTCATCTCTTTACAGAATATACATTTTTCCTTGGAGAAGAAAAGAGAGCTTTTTTTTCCTTTATGTAGGCAGAGTCCTATTTCCTGAGGCTGTGAATCATTACTGACACAGGGGACAGATGAAGGATAGACCATCAAGACCAGTGTTGGTTAACGTTATAAAGCATTTAGAATAACATGATACAAGAGCAGAGAAACCAATTAACTCGTGGGAAGAGCACGTTCCTATGTGCACAGTACAATAGGTGACTATTTTGGTGATAAAGAAGAAAAAAAATGGGGTGCTATAAGTCCAACTTAAAAGTAGTTATTTCAGAGAAATGGGAAAAGGCAATTACATGAAAAAGTCAATAAGGAATAAACCAACCAACCAGTGATATTAAAAACCAACTAATACTGCACTTTGTGCAGCACTGTCTTTGTGTCGTTCCGGCACCCAAAGGTCCTAGTCGGGATCAGGCTCTTTATGTGTAATTAAGAGTAATTGTAATGAAGGACCAGGACAGGTTGCACTGGAATATTATCAGACAGTCAAATGACTCAGAAAGAAAAGTGACATGTTTAGGAAACCTTAGTTTTCACTGCAATGATTGTATTCACTAGCAAGAATATGGAAATATTTTATATAATAAAATGATAGTTACATTTCTTTGGCTGTGAACAAAATCTTAATAGACAGACACAGACAGGTAGATAACGTTGAGTGATGCCAGTGTGAAGTGTAGTCTGCAGATGATTTTCAGCTATAATCTGGCAGCATCCAGAACACAGATACTGTGAAGACATTTCTTTGAACAGTTCGTAAATTCTTCCAACCACAGTCATATAAAATCCACAGTAAAGAAAAAGTACGTTAAGAGACCTAGCAAATGTAATGCTGAACCAGTCTGTTTAAAGATTCTGGCTGGCATTAGGAAACCATACCTGCTAAAAGGCAGCTGTTGGTGGGTATGCCAGCTTCATCACTGTGCAGTGTCACAGGCTGTCACTTACCTGCACATAACCCGTACAGTCCAACATGTGGAATTGGAAATAATGATCTCAGTGCGTTAATATTTTACAGCCATTCCAAACACATATAAATGACTATTCAAGATGCAAGATAGAAGAGAAACAGGCCCAGATTCTGTTTTATAAATAAAATATCTAATGTGTCAGATTGACTTTCACATTCCTGTAACTTCACTATAGCCGTGGGGGTTTTGTTACCTGTTAAAGCAGAAACTGGCTCCATATGTGTGATAGATGGTATCTCTATAAGAAGGAATCTGGCAGAAAAAATGTATTTAGTTTTCATATTGTCATAACAGCTTGGAATATTATCATTTGTTGTATACATTAATTTTGCAGATTATACTGAATCTATAAATACTAGATTATATTTCATAGCTTTAGATATTACACATTTTCAGCATCTTGTCATAAAAGGAGTCTAGAAAGTTAAACAGTGCAATAAAAATTTAATCCATATGTGGAACTTCTATAAAATATGCTCCAATAGTTTTTATACATTAGAAGTACTTTGCTTTGCTTCAGTTAATTTTTTTTCTCTTGTCTTCCCAATAGCAATTTCTTCTCTTTCTCATGCAGTTCCATAAAGGTTTAATTTGTCACTTATTTTAAAGTCAGATTTGACCTTTATATTCTAATGTAATAAAAGAGAATTTTACAATGCTTAAAATTTAGTAAAGCCCTGTTATACTTTGATGGCTAAGCCCCTTCCCCCCCGTCTGTCACAGACATAAATAATGAAGTGTTCCCATGGTGATTTTCACTGGAATCACATGTAATGTCTAATTTCAACCAGAAGTTGTTAAATATTTGCCAAGAGAGACTGGGGAACTGATTTTCTAAGTGTGCAGTATTTTGTAAAGAAAATAGTATAATTCTACCTTACGTTCTACTCAAGAGTATAAAACTACTGTTTTAAATTAAAGAAGATATCATTTTATTTAAAAACCTAAAATGTAAAGATCTGTAGGTCCAGCAGATCTGAGATGACTTTACTGGTGCAATCAGAAATGGTGCACTCTTCCAAATATTCTGCTATGCAGCACTTTGAATTTCTGTATAAGGTTTGACTTTGAACCATTCTCCCTCCTCTAATGAAATTTTAAGTGAAATTTGCAAGAGTTTTGTCCCTAATTTCTATTGGGATGTGATTTTGATAACTGATGAAAACTGAGACCTTATGATTCACCAACATAAAAAAAGCATAGTTGCCCTGAAATCAAGGTTAATTTCTGTCAGCTGATGTTCTGCGTGGTTGTTTTCATTCTTAGCATTGACAGGGTACTGGGATTTCAAGCAATGAAGGGGAAAATAAGGTGTCAAGTACAGGTAGCTAGGATAAACAGTAACTATGGGATAAATATTTGAGGTGCAGTCTTGAAAAGGAGAGGAAGTATCTTCCTTGCAAAGGGCTGTAACAAAGAGCAAAAAGAAAAATTCAGAAAACACAATTTAAAAAAATACAGGAAGAACAACCTGTCAGATCTTAAAGGAGATGGAAAACAGTCAACAATTATCTTTTCACCTCATGGTTTTAAAATTTATTTGATAAATAATGATATAAGAAAATGTGAAATTAAGAGAATATTGAGGCTATAAAGAACATTTTTGACTTGAGAGATTCTTTTTCCTTCCAGTGTCTGTGAATGGTGTCCCATATCCTTTCAAGGGCAAACCACCTACTGAGGTCAAGAATTCACCCCATATTCCTGTAATTTAAACCACTCATCTGAAAAGCTGTTGGAAAATGTACTTCTGGAAGATTTATCCTGATGTAGAAAAGGATCTGTGATCACTAAATCCTTTCGTCTTTATGAAAACTGACTCTCCTGAATGGAATGACACTTTCATTTTGACGCCCTTGCACACACACTTACTTGGAGGGAAATCTGCGACAAAACTACAAGGTTTATGGGCAGTACTGGAGTAACACTGTGTGTGACAGCCCAGATTGTCTCTTACAGAATTCCAGACTTTTTGGATTTTATTTCAGCTGTCTTGATGTCAGGCAGCCACTTGATCAGGGAATGGTGCTTTTGTTGCAGCTTGTCTTGGGATGTCACAGCGTCAGCATGGCGTAATGGTGAGAGAAACGTCAGTGTGCCATCCCCAAGGTGTGAGTGACGGAAAATGAGTAGACAGTCATCGCGAACCTTATTTTCTGGCATGATAGGGAAGTTTCTGAGAGTGAGCAGCTTTTGCCAGCGTTAACCCAGACTGTACATGCTCTCACCTTCCTCCCAAAAGGATAAAGTCCCAAATTGTGACACTTTTTCATGGAACCTATGGCACAATGATTTTTTGCTGTTTCTCCTCAGAGTACAAAAGAGGTTAGGGTAGTTTTATTTGCTCTGGTCTCACAATCAAACAAAACAGAATAAGTATAAGAACAGAGCAGCAGAGAACACGCTGAATATTTATGTTGCTCCTGGAAACCAGGGGCCGTGAAGGACGCACGTATGTACTGCTTTGTTTGATTTGTCCTGATTATGACAACCTGGGGGAAGAAAGTACCAGGGTACAGGCAATTTTGCCTATACAGGGCAGAAAGACAGTGTAATACATGTGCTTCCAAGAAGAAAAAGCATGAATCAGACCTGACAGCTGCTGCATAATGTGAGATAGTGGCAGGTAAAGATTTGCCTTTCTCTAATTTATCTGGCCATGGCCCTTTAGCTGACACAGCACTGATCAGATTACCACCCAGCCAGCCTCCAATCTGGCACTCACGGAATGCAGCTGCGAAATCTGCAAAGGGCTCATTCCCAGCAAATACCACCCAGATAGGCCAAAACCAATTATGGCTGACAGATATTAATGCTCTTTAGCATGAAATAAGTTTTACTGCTGTAAGATTATGTAATGCATACTATATGCCCAAACATATGTCCAGAGACCACTCATGATGTATTTCAGTTTGGGGAAAAGCCTATATTTATTTGAATTAAGTAAAAGGGTTTTTAAAACTTTATGGAAAGCACAGAGAATGCTGAACAGATGGAACTGAAAGTCCTTCTTTATTCACAACACATTCAGAGTAAATTCTATCAATTTTACAGAATTCAGCCAGTTTTTTATTGTTATCTGGGATGATACAGCTGACCCAAGTACCCTGTGCATTTTCTGCGCTGTGGCATAAGAAATGTGCATGACGAATGTTCCACGAGCACTGGTTTAGGGAAGCAGATCACTTGACAATCAATACAAGGTATCAACCTATTTTTAAAAAAAGTGTTACTACTACAGTGATAAAAAAAAGAGGATGTTAAGATGAAGACAATTTCAACTTAATATTGGGAAATATTTCCCAATAAATTCCCCTGAATTTAGTAAGAACGACTGAAAACATCTGGTTGGTAGCAGTTCACCTAACTTGTGAAGGAAATAAAATTTGTAACTAGCATCTTAGATGCCATGATGTAAAAATACATAGTCTACGGCAGCCTACACATGATTCTATCATAGAAAGATTGAGGTACTCATCAGCTTTCATTGTCAAGTCCTATATTCATCTTTTCTACTGTGCTGTACTGCGGAATGCTAGTGGCAGTTGTCGTCATTGTCCAGTTGCTGGACACAGTGCTAAGGATGTCCAGAAGATTAAAAGATTTATCTGTGACAGACAGCTGAAGTATCACAGGGTGGTCCTGCACATTAAGCTAGGTGAAATGAACTGTCTGTCCTTCTTCTTTCCATTTATCCCTCAGTCTGCATACAATACCTAATGGAGGAATTGCCAAGTAAGAAATCATATTTTGGTGATGTGATCATGATGTAGATTTTTAGAAGAAGTATTTGAATTAGGATTTAAATTATTTCAGTCCAAGGCTAGATAGAACCACTGTTGTATGCCATTACTGCTTTCACACTGCGGTACGCTGTTGGTTAAATCCAGATTTGATTTGCTAATATCTTATTATATAGATCACTACCAGTGCAAATGTAATGATTAGTCTACTTTTGGGAAGAGAAAGTTTATTCTTATGGTCATGAGTGTGCTATGCTAATCTCCTGGAAGGCCAAAAAGTAGCCCTGTTAGTAGTACAGGCAAAGCTAAAAATATGGACCTTGGGTACAGCTAACACCGGCATTATGGTATTACAGAGCTTTTGAGGTAACCCTTACAGCTACGCTGCAGTGCTGAAGGAACAAGGCCAAACACAATTTGGCCTGGCTGGCAGATGAAGGCACTTAAAATAGGCAGGAAGGGAGCATATCTCCTATTGCAGCCTTGTGGGAGATAGGGGGAGTCCTATATTTTTCTAATGTTGTTTTCTGGGCTGCAGGACAAAAGGAAAAAATGAGATATGCAGAAAATATATTTATTAATTCAGATTTATGCTGTATTCGCTCATCAGAAGAACTTTATACATATGAATTATTTAAAACTGATGACATAATGAAGAGTGAGGGAATCCTCTGCAGTCTCCATAGCAATATTACCAGAATCACAAGGGAAATGTGTGCTCCATTGTCCAGTCCTCCCGAGACAAAAACAATGGTTTACGGAGAGGTATCATGGCACGGTATCACTTCCACTGATAGAGAGTAAGGGCTTACCTACAGCTGATTTGATCAATGGGAGCCTCACTGACTCAAGGCCCAAAAAGGAAGATAAGCCTGGTCCCCTCTCGGGGCATGCAAACATGAGCCGGCAAAGCTTCACATCATGTTGGGGAAGGCTGTGTGTGAGGGGCAGGTGACTTCTTCAACAGGGGTGCCATGAGGGCATCTCCCCAGAGGGCAGGGAGACTGCAGTCACAGTGCACTCCTCTCCCGTTTATCAGCACAAAACTTCAATTCTTCCTCCTCCTTTCACTGGCATCTTTGAAAATCACTCTACTCTTTCAGTTCAGAGCTGATCACCTAACATCTTCTGCCCTCTCTCTTTTAATGGGGAAAGGTTACACAAGTTTTCAAAGATTTTTGTTCCTATTAATGCTCATGCCTCCTGAACAACGGCAAACGAGAACCTTAGTCCTGTAATGCCACAGTATGAAACTACACTGATCTCTGTGCTTTGGAGAGGGTTATTATGTTCAATAGAGAGGCTTTTGTGTTTGGAACAACAGTGAATGCAGTTTGGAAATTGGATTTCCACCCCAAAGTTAGGAAGTGTTAGTGCAGTCACTGAAACCCTGCTCTGTATTAGAGGAATTTTCTCAAATGTCACCCTTTCCACAAGGTTCAAAAGTATATTTCAGCACACTTGTAATGAACCTCTGCTGCTTGTTCTAGGCTGTGTTTTATATTCCTACAGTAATTTTAACAGTACGAAGGTACAGAGCCACACAAACTTGGTTGTCTCCTGAACTACATTCCCGTGATCTGACAGATCTTTCAATCTATTGATTTCACAAACCACAAGGACTATTTCAGTTAGTGTACATGTTTTAATTTTATCTCCTATCTAAAGTCTCTACAGATCTTCCCAAATATGAATGTGACAACCTAAAGGGAGTGGAACCAAAAAGATTTTGTAGAAGATATTTTTTATTTTAAAAATACATGAAAAGTTTACTAAAAGATATTATATTGCTACCAAGGCACAATGATTCCTGTTCTTTAAAAACAAGATTCTAAACTGAAGACAGAAAGTAATGAGGCTGCTCTTGAGTTATAACACAAGAGGCATCTTTAGATTTTAAGCCAGATCCTCTGCTAATACAAAGCAGACTGACTCCAGTGAAGGTAGTGGGGTTCTGCAGATATATGCCTGCTAAGGATCTGTCTGACAGTGGCAAGTGCCTGAAGAGACAGCCATCTCTAAGCAAAAAGAAAATGTGAGGATCAAAAAGCATCCAATATGTATTCAAGAGGGATTTCTCAAATATAAAAGGGCAATAATAAATGCCCTGTACTGGAAGCAGGGACGAACGATGCCAGCAAGAGAGAGGAAGAAAAAAATTACAGTCAATCAGAAGTTGCAGAGAAAAGATGATAAGGGCAGGAAAATGTCAAGATGGGCTGAAGCCAGCTGAACGATGCATCAAGAATAAGAATGTAACATGTTTATAAAGCAGAGAAAAATTACATTAGTGAGAATAAACTCATTAATTGAAGCCTGTTGTGCAAGGACCTCATGTGCAATTTTGAGACCCACTTTGTCTTCCAAGATGCTTTAAAAAACTCCTGTGTCAGGGCCAAATTTTTACTGAAGTTGATTGACATTTGCAGTTAGTCAGAAGTACTGCACTTGTTAACTGCGCTATGGTTTTTCATAGGAACAATGTTTTCTTCTTTTTGTAATATTCTACTTCTGTAGTATTTTAAAATCTAAAATCTTTCAAACAATTCTCCATCGAATTTAATAGTTTTCTGGGTTTTTTTCCCAGTGAGAATTCTGAAGTTTTTACATTTTATATCACACTTAACCTAATAGGTACCAATATCTATAAAATTCAAGGGAAGATAGAAAGAAAAAAAGAGTTTCTAAATGAATCAAGAAATGAGAAAAGAAAATTTTTTTCAGAATCAGTTGTTAGCATGGACTATAGAGCTCAAGACATCAACTTATTCTCATTACCTACTAGTTTTGCTTGAGTCACTAACAATAATCATATTGGCAGAAAAAAGGAGTCGCTCAGATTAGCTCACAGACTGACCTTAGGTAAATACCAGATATAGGACTAGACCTGAAATGCCTCAGCATAAGTAGAGTAGGTGTCAATATAGATGCCTTGAGTGACGTAATTTCTCTCAGCTTTAAAGAATGAGCCTATAAAGTTCCCAATGTCAGACCTTTGCCCAGCAAATGCAAGACTTGTCGAAACCGATGATTGTGCCTATCACCATTTTTCCAAGGGTAAGATGGTTTACAGCGCAGCCTGTGTATTATAGACCAGATGTGGTTCAAGGGAAGCTTAGATACAGTGACCTCTGCTGTGGTCCTTATCTTTCCCCCAGATTTATGAAAGGAATAATTTTCTTATTCATGCTGCTCAGTCCTTGTCTTTATGACACTTCATATTTTGAAAAGTAGAGTGAAAATCCCCCTTGATTTCTGCTTTCCCCTCTTTGAAGCCCTGATTACAAACTCAGCGTTCCAAGGATTCTCCTTGTCATTGCTCTCACAGTTTCCATCTTGCCTCTCAGCTCTGATTCTTTGACATAATCTGACATCACCCTGGTTTTTTTACGTTACTGTATACCAGCCTGAAACCTCTGTGCCATGATCCTTATCAATCCATTTAACTGGTTTTGCTGTTTCAGTCTTCTAGGCCAGATGCTCTTTGTTTGGGGTTTGTTTAATATCGTGAATACTACATGAGCGTGTGTAAGGGGCAAGGATGGTAGATACACTTTACTACAGCACAGGAAAGTGTAGCCTACCTAACACATTGCAGTTCTGACCTGAGCTCAGGGCCTCAGAGCTTTCATACATACATGCCTTTAATTAGTCCTACAAACTGAGAAAACTGACTGAGGGGGATTTGTTCTAGTCCTGATCCTCAGAAAATACAGACAGAATCAGTGTGTTCCTACAGAGCTGGCCTGAACACAGCTTTAGTGTCTACATCTTAATTCAGTATTAGATTGTGAATTACAATGACTATTGAATTTTATTTTTGCAAGTTTTGAGTGAAAGCTGAATATTCCAAGATTTGTGTTTATTTCTTAATGTAAAAAATTTTATTTTTCAAAGACTTTTCTAGAAGATCTCCCTCCTTCAACTGGTGCAAGGAAAACCAGTTAAGTATATGTAGCTTGAGCTGGTACAGAGCATGTCCATGGATAATTTAAGTACACTCTTTGCAAAGTCTGATTAAACACAGTTAGCTGGGGAGTGTCTATGTAATACTGCACCTATTATGTGTCCTCACATACCATAGTTATTTCAACTTGTTAAGTCAACCTATTTCACCATGTCTGGATTCTTTCCACTTCATGTGTACTCTGACACAGGACCTGGGAAATCCTATGTCTTTCAGACAGCTATCTTCTGGGGAAGCCACTTAGCCATCCATGGAAAAATACACCTTTATAGAGGGGTTATAAGCTGCAGATTTTCATAACACTGTTCTATACCCATAGAATATTGTTTGAAATGTCATCTTTTTTTTATTGTTTATGCCCTTTTTTTTTAATTTTATATAACTCTATTGAACTAGTAAAGTGATAAGACCATCAAACTTGAGCCAAGCAGCACAGAATGAAACTTTCAAAAGCTGTATTTGGACAAGGCTAGTTAAAAAGCTTTTAAAATTTCATGCAAAGCTGGAACCAGCCCTGGGAAAACCTGGGCAGATGGTACTTATTTACTGAAACCAGCTCTGCAGTCATATACTGGAGCTGGCTGGGAAACTTGAAATGCAAAACCGTTGAAAATAAAATTCTTCCCAGGGAGGTATCCATCACAGTGAAAGATAACTGTTCGTCACCAGATTGACCAAGTGGGACACTGATGGGAAGTTATGAGACCCAGAGTAAAATCCCCCTGCCTCAATTTGGAGTAGGGTTTAACCTTTCCACTTCATATTCCATATGAATAACTGACCTTAGCATTTGCCAAGCACAGTTAGGGAGCTCCCAGGGCTTCTGCCGCCTCCTGCTTTCCTCTAACACCTGCCAGAATCTCCTCCTTTATCCCATGCTGCTCGCCCACACTGACTGCCTGCACCCTCCAGCACGCCTGCTGCCATGCCTTGCTCAAGCTGGGGCACAGCCTTCTTGCACTGATGTTACCATGTCCCAAACTCCGCTTCCTCTCAGTCCTGTCCCCCCCGCCTCCTCTGGCCTTTGTCACTTTTGCACCTCCCTGTGCTACACCGTGTGCCACCAGTGTTGCCTCCTTGCAGGAACCCTGTCTTTAGCTGGGGGTAGAACTAAGGAGCCTGGCTAAGTTGGGTAAGCTGAGCTTTGCTCCTATCTCCCCTTCGTCACTGGTGTGCCTCCTTCGCAGAGTGTGACCCAGAGGTTGGAAAGCAGTGCTCTAACCAACAGCAAATCAGAAGTCTCTTTCTCTCTGAAGCGAAAACAAATGCTAAAGCTGTTTGACCCGATGTCGGGAGGAAGACGAGAGGAATGAACTCCACTCTGGTTTTGGGTTCATTGCAATTGACAGTGAAATGCAGAACTGACACATCTAACTCCAGGTGTACTGTGACATCAATCTCTGAAGAACCAAAGCCTCCACATTTTCAACAGGTTATTCCATAAACTTTCTGCTGTAGAATATTTAAAAGGGTATATGGAAAGGTATTCACTTCTGCTAAATCAAAGCACAGTGTTGCCATTAATAATATACACACACAAAAAGACAAAAATAAGAGGTTATTCTGAGTCTGGAAACCAAGAAAGGAGAGAGAGAGAGACATAGACACCCAGGCAGACACTAACAGTCTGTGGGGAAAGATGGGGAGGAGCTGGGCCAGGGCAGAGGTTCTCCTGCAGCCTGTGGTGAGAGGGCAGGCTGTGGCCTGCAGCCATGGGGGGTCACGGGGGAGCAGAGATGCCCCTGAAACCTGAGGAGGACACCATGCCAGAGTAAGTTGCTACTCCTGAAGAAGCCCATGACACCATGGAAAGCTCACGCTGAAGTAGGCTGCTCCTGAAGGACTGCACCCCATGGAAGGACCCACACCAAAGCAGTTCATGAAGAAATGCAGCTCATGGGAAGGACTCACACTGGAAAAGTTCATGGAGGACTGTCTGCTGTGAGAGGGACCCCCCACTGGAGCAGGAGCAGAGTGTGAGGAGTCCTTCCTTGAGGAGGAAGGAGCAGCAGAGACAGCATGTGATGGACTGACCACAACCCTCATTCCCCATACATCTGCACTGCTGGGAAGGGAAGGAGGTAGAGAAACCCGGAGCAAAGCTGAGCCTGGGAAGAAAGGAGGGGTAGGGGGAATCTGGGTTTGTCTCTTATTGTCCTACTCTGATTTGATTGGTAACTAATTAAATTGATTTTTCTTCTCCAAGTCAAGCCTGTTGTGCCCATGACCATAACTGGTGAGTGATCCGTCCCTGTCCTTGTCTTGAACCACAAGCTTTTCCTAGTATATTCTCCTCCCCATCCCACTGGGGAAAGA
>NW_010233284.1:6812-16749 GCF_000690775.1 Eurypyga helias | reverse complement strand
TGCTCTGTTGCTGGCTGAGCCTAAATCACGACAGGTATAAACCCCTCTTGTGCAGGTAATTTTAAAGATTTTGTTTGTGCAAGTCAGAACTATTCCATCATTATAAGAAGAATACATAATAATATTTACAGCCATCTAGCATAAATGGATAACTCCATGAGACCACATCAAGTTTTGTTTTGTTCAGCATTTAACAGTATCTCAGTCATCAGACTTAGTCTTGCTGATGTATGGGTCACACAAAACAAATCTGCATTTAAAAAAATACTTTTTTATTTTTTTTCAGTACAGCAGGAAGGAAACAATTACATTGCATTTTGGAATAGGAAGTAAGTTTTTTTTTCTTTCTAGTCAAAAACATACATTTAATAGGAAAAGAATAGCGCTCCATAATAGAGTCTATAAATAAAGAGCATTACACCTTTTAAAACCAATCTGAATTGTGGAAAAGACATGATTTTTGAGAGTCTTTTTGGATTCCTTCATATTATTCATTAAAGGCTGTACTGGAGACAAATTCCTGCACAGCTTAATTATAAATATGATGCAATTCCTGCACAGGAAGTGTCTGAAAGTGATACAGAACCTCTACTGACCTTTACTCTAGCTAAAGAGTTGGCTGATCTCTTTCTTGTGCAACTCTCTGTTGGTCTTAGGAAGAAATGAAATGCTGCTGGCATTGTGAAGATTTATAATAAAATTCAGTAATCACTGTAGATAATCACACTGTTCATGCAGCCTTGAGCATTCGAAGTCTCTTGTTCACCAACTTTTTATTGTCTCATTCACTATTATTCATCATTATTTTCTGCCCTTCAGACTCACTTTTTTGTTATTCTTTAGCACAGTGCATTATTTTCTGTGGAATTTTATGTTCTCACCCCACAGTCACCTAACTGTTCTCTTTTACTTATTAAATGTAACTCCTTGATTATTATGTTTATAAGTCATCTTGGGCAACTATATTTTAATGTGTTTGTTATTTTCCATTTCATGCATGTTTAATCACTGTAACAGCAAGAGAATCTTTTAAATATTTTTAGCAGACACATAGTACACTTAAATTGGACAGCTGTTTATAAATCATCATGGGAATGGCGCCTTGAGAAGCATTCTCCTCATAGCACATTTATTTGGTTTTGTTTTCGGTTTAGAATAAAAGGGTATTTTTTATGTTAGGTGATGTTTGCCCATCTTTGCACAGAGATGAAGGAGAACCAGTGGCAAGTTTGGGCCGCACTGATGGTCTTGGAAAAGAGCTGAAGTGGACCATGGATAGTGCCTGGTCGGTGCCTATCCCGCCCCATCAGTAAGTCAAGGTATGTCTTTTTGCAGCAACTATGAAGTCCTCAGTCAGAAAAACCACACTCTGAAAAATGAATGGAGCTCAAAGGTCTCTCTTGCCTTCTCCCTCAGTCACAATAGGGTCTTGTTTTATTTCATGTTTCTCACTCTGAAAAAGAAGTGTCTGTCTTTGCCTGAACCACAACGGACCACCATAGACCAACACAGGCACATACACATCTAAAAAGAAGGGAATCTGTGCACAAATGAGGTCCTGGTGAGTAAAAGAAGAAAGCAAAGAAATCTTGGAGAGCCATTTAAAGTCTCCCTGTTTCATTCTAGCTGTGCCTTTGCTTTTTATAACACCTCACCGTGAGTGCAATACAATTTTGAAATAATTCCCAGCTTTTGAAGCAAAATACCCATTTCTTTGCTAGGTAGCAGTTGCAATGTGCTGAGTATCTGGGCAAGCCACTTATTATCAACTCCTGTATTGCACAGAGGCTCTTATTCCATAGAGTTAGTCAGCTCTAAAGCAGACCTTTATCAGATAGTAGATTTGCACAGGTCTTTCAGGTAACTGGTGATAGGAGAAGAGGAAATGGCCTCAAGTTGCATCAGGAGAGGTTTAGATTAGTTATTAGGAAAAAATTCTTTATTGAAAGAGTGATCAGGCATTGGAACAGACTGCCCAGGGAAGTGGTGGAGTCACCATCCCTGGAGCTGTTCAAGAAATGTGTAGACATGGTGCTTGAGGACATGGTCTAGTAGGATGGTAATGGTGGGTTGATGGTTGGACTAGATGATCTTATAGGTCTTTTCCAACCTTAGTGATTCTGTGATTCTGATTCTGTGTTTCAAAGTCCTTTCCAGCATGTCTATGTTCCTCAACAGAATTGCCTATGTTCATGTGAGCTAACATCAGCCCCTGTGTTTTTCTGCTCTTCATCTTACGTTCTTACACTACCTATTAAGATCTGAACTGTGAATCTAATATTTATATTAAGACAAACTTATTTCTTTTTCCCAAGAGGGATGCCCAGGCAGTCCTCAATGACTTGTAACACAGGCCACAGGGAAGACTGTGCTTTTCATATTTATACTGCCCTGTGAGCAGTCTAAACTTATTGCAAGACTAAATCCCATCTGCTCCTGCAACAGATAACAGTGAGGAGCTGCTAGGCAGCACTCTGCCCCCATAATCATGACTGATGAGTGTCCAGAACTTTTTGTTAGCTCAGAGGGACTAAACTGAGCCTCCTTGGCCAGCAGCAGGGTGTAACACGTAGCCCATGGTGGTGAGATGCACCTTTCCTTGTGTACTGCGGTACAATCACCATTAGAGGCTTCCTTGCACTGTTTCCCCAGAGCCAGCCCGGAGGCTGCTGCTACAGAAGATTCATCCCTGGTCCCTGCTCAGGGCCACTCCATAACAACATCGTAGTCGCAATCAGTGAATTCAGTTTTGCTACCAGTGGGGAGTAGCAGCTGTCTGAAACGAGCATTTCACAGCCTGACCCTCTCCTCGTGGGCACCCACATGCATTGTCTGCCTGTAATAAGATGCTATTATTCTCACCGTAATTCTGCACTACATTTCAGGTCACTTTCTGCAAAACAGACCAACTATTTTTGTTCAAACTCAGTTCTAACCACTGTGATACTGAATGAAGTCTTGTTTGAAAGAATAATGGTCGAGCTGTAGCCACTGATCTGCAGTCATAGTACCTTTTTAAAAAGCCAGAGAAAAAGCTTAAAACATTCAACCTCAGATTGAGTTGTTAATCACGAATACAGGAGGTTGTTTTAGAAAAAAGAGGCTTGCTAATGCAAACAGCATGAAAGACCAGCATGAATGCCATGTGAACAGCAGCAAACTCAGAGTAATTGAATGCAATATTCAGGGTTGGTGCAGTTATTTATAGATTTGAGATCCATTTAAATTCAATGAGAAATGCAGATGTAGAGAGGCAGAGAGTTCCAAAGTTGTCATTTACAACTGAGATTAAATGATGGAGAAATTGTATGTGCGTGATAAATCTACACGTAAGCCTAATTTGTGTCAATATGGATGCACACCAGTAATTGTTTGCATGCAGCCAGGAAGATACAAGCTGTTATGGCAGTGTTAAGCATTGCTATTATGAAGATTTAGGAGCAGCCGGACCATATACTGAAATAGAATTCTGAAAAACAAAGTGAAAAATTCACTGTTTTCAAAAGCTCTAAAAATATACACACTAGGATTTTTTTTTTCTATTAATTTTATTAATTTAGATGTTTGGCAACAAATTGTTAAAGCTTGCTATATAGACCCGTAATTCCAATTCACTCTCATCGGCTAGCAATGACCAGGTCTTACCTTTTCCTTTCTGTTGATATACTTCTCTTTAGGTTAATACAGAGAATAAAGCATAGTGTAAAATGCATGACTTGCTTAATATCCTCATGGACGCTGGGAAACACTGGTTTTGCTAAACGTGTTTTACCTTGAAATGTGTTATGCAAACATGCCAAAGACATATTCCTTGTTTAGGGATGGGAAGTAAACAGACTGCATCTGCATGATTTTAACACACTCCTCCATTGCCCAATCCCTTTTATTTTTTACTACTAAAACTGAATATCTAAATCCAGCCTATATATCCTATAATTTACTAAGAAATTTGGCTTTGTCATCATTCAATGCAGATTCTGCAACTAAAGTTGAGGTCTTGCTTCTGCAGAATACTTAAGTATCTGGTTGGCAATTAAATGTTATTAAATTGCACTGAAGCCAGAACAAGAGGGCTTCGGACAAGCCAGAAAGTGGGGTTGAAGAGTCACTATTGTGCCTTTAAATTTCCTTCTAATTAAGTCTGTGATGATATAAAGAAGTAGCATTCTCTTTAGTGCCTTAGCAGTGAGTTCAATTTTAAGACTGAGACCTAATTTAAAAAATAAATTTTCCACAATCTCCTGGTTAAATTATACTCTTTTTTGCAGTGGAGCAGGAAGCAGTAATTTATTCAGGCACGCTCTAGTTTTAAGTTGTATAACACAAAAGAGGATGACCAAGAAGAGATACAGTCTAAGATTGCGACCTCAGGAGATTATGTTGGAGGACACAGCAGGCTGGTTGTTGATGGGAAGGCCGTGGCTCTTCTGGGAAACTTAGCCAAAGTCAACTGTTGGATTAAAAAATAAAAATTGGGGGATTAAGTTTATAAAGATTCACAGACTTCAAGTAAAAGACCCAACATAGACTTAATGTTCCTCTTAGCCTTTCCAGACATGGGTCTTCAGTATATTTACAACTTGTGTAATGAGGAGTCATGGACACTTGCCAAAGCTCATCTGAATTCCTGTAACATCCCAACAACACTGCTGGAGGCCCAATGTCCTCAGATACCTCTTATTTTACAGTTTGGTATAAATTCCTATTGACTAAGAATTTTAGTAAGCCTGATCTGTATGAACAACAAAGACGTAAATGAGCCCCAAAGTGAAAATCTCCACTTCATCTGCTTCTGTAATGATCCACATCATCTCCCCATCAAGCTGAATAAACATAGCTTTAAACAAAACCCTCCAATTGGCACAAGGATCCACAGATTTTGGGGCACACAGTCAAGGAAGGGTCTGCACACCCAAGAACGTATTTTTTCTTCCTATTGTGCTGAGTTTCAAAATGATATTGCAGCTCCTGCTAAACATTGCCTTAGGCAAATATCAATAAAGCCTTTCTGTCAAGACAGGTAAGAGCAAGGAAAGGGAACAGAGTGACAGCGCTTCGCAAGGATGGCTGTAGTGATTACGGATGTTCAGTTCTTACACTTGTACCCTACACCCTTGCTGTTGCACATTTTTTTCTGAAGATATTCAAAAGAGGACACACCATACCTTCCAAGTCGAAACTGCAAGTACATTTTGTCTGTGCTTTTCTTCTCTCTGGCCTGCTTAACATCAGGCAGTGTGCTGCAGAACACCAATATGCAGGAGGATCTCTCCCTTTCTTCTAGCTTCTGATTCTTCTGCACTGAGGTCTAGAAAATCATGGAACCATAGAATCATAGAATGGTCAGGTTTGGAAGGGACCTTAAAGACCATCTAGTTCCAACCCCCCTGCCATGGGCAGGGACACCTTCCACTAGACCAGGTTGCTAAATCTCTGTGATGTTTAGAACAGTAATGGAGTTTTAATTTTGTAAGTATAATCAGGAGTGTAATTTGAAGAACTATCAAGTGATTTTTTTTTTAAGCATTCTGTTTCCCTGACTTCTAGTAACCTGTAGACCAAAACACTGAGGGGAGGATGATGTTTTTATGAACTGAGCTGAGTGGGTTTTATTTAAACTGCTGGATGGAGTGCAAGTGCCTGAAGTTCCAAAGTGAGGATTAAAGCAGCCTCTTTGAAAAGTGGCAGGGTAGGTTTCAGCCCTGAGTTTTCATCTCCCTAAAGCCAGTAGGGTTGTAAATATGTAATTTAGGGCAGGAGCCAGCTGAAGACTGTAAGAACATTGAGCATCTTGAAGATAGCTGACAGAGGGCACATAACAATGCTTGGACTCTGGTGCATTGCACAGCAGTATTGCATACACTCCCCAAAATAATGAAGAAATCACTTGTTTATTCAGGAAACCTATACCCTGTAGAAGCCAAGATGACATGACTTGTAAACTGCAGGGAGATTACCTCCATGGCACATCCAAAGAATACCTCTATAATTTTCTGTTTATGGAACAGTAAATTCTGATGTGATTTAAAGTGAAAGACTTTTTTCTTACCTACTTGTAGATTGGGCTGTATCAATCTGTAGAAATTTTGGAGATCAATTATCTGTTAAAGACTATTTGAGGCCAAGGATGCTCAAAAGATCTATACTGTCCTTCACTGCAAATAGAAATATGCCCAGTGAAGAACTTATTTCAAGGATTGTAATTATTTCTTTGCAGCTTATATGAGCAGTTATTTGTAAGAAACACTCAATTCCTTATCAGCCTCCACACTCTGGAGCGAAAAGATTTTACAATAATTAAGTAGCACATTTGTAGTCTGTGAGTTGAGCAAACAAGCAGGCACCCCAAGGAGAAAACAGCATCTTAAACCAATAATTTCCCTACCTGACCATCTTTTCTTCAAAGATGATTACCGGGTGAAAATCAGAATCTTCAGTAGGCACCCAAAATCAAAATTTCCAATTGTTTTGTAGCTCACAGTCAAATACCAATCTCTTTGATCATTGTAGAGTAATAATTGAGCAGAACAGCTGCTGGTCCAAAGAATTCTGGGGGACTTTTTCATCTTGCCCTAATATTGTGTGAAAGTTACTGAATGTGAATGAAAACAAATGGTAAGGCTTTGACACCATGCTAAGCAATGGTTACACTAGGGAAGTATTTGTGGGTTTGGGTTTGTTTTTTTTCTCTTTGAATACTGAAGTGTTCTGGAATATTTCAGAGTTTGCTGGATTAATGCTTCTTTTTCTCCATCAGTTGCATTTATAATACTGTTGTTTGTCTGAGCCAAAACAGGCAGCCAAGATTACGCTTGCTACTATTATTGTAACAACAATGCAAAAGTTAGGGCATTTTTCAAAAGGAAGCCCATTGGAAATAATCCATTTTTATGAGCAGAGAATGCTGAAAGCAGGATCAGGCTGACTGCAGCCATGTAACCAATTCACAGCCCACAGACAGCTCCCAGAATAAGCAGCAGTTGTCAGTTAACTTCCTTCTTAGAAGTCAGTCATCCTTCTTTTAGGGTATGGTTAATAAACAGAGATTAAAAAAACTTTAACAATCAGAACCCCTGTTATAACTACCATCTCCAGTAAACGATTAATATCACCCAAAGCCCCTTTGCTGATATCTTGTACTGAGGACAATGCTGTGTTCAGCAAAATGCAGTGTTTCTTCTTCATTCTGAACACAATTCTATGAACACTGAATTCAAATTTCCAAGTATGTAGGTGCCCACAGACATAGGCATCTGTCAAATTTTTCAGAAACATCCAGATATTTATGCACATCTTTTGAATATCTTGCCCCGGGTTTGTTTTATTTTTGTGATTTTTTTCCCCCAGGTGGACATTGCTGGAGAATGAAAGAGGCTGTAATAAGACAAATAAGGAGCATTTACCCCAAACTTTACCAAGTGTTGTTTTATCATTATGCTGTTTATAGAGCTTTAAACAGATAAAGGTACAGGGAAAGTAGTTTGAAGGTGCATTCACAGAACTAGGTATTAGCCTCCAGAAACTAATCTATCTATATGTCTTCCGAAGTGAGGAAATAGGGAAGAGAGAAGAGGCCTGCCAGAGCACAGGTCCAAAACGGAGCTCAAATACAGTTGTTTTAACTTACCCTCTGGAGTATGCATATCTTACTGAAGTAATCAGAATTTAGGGAGATTAGATCAGGTCTCTGAATCCCATTGCATATGAATTTAAACCCTAAAAAGACAAAGTAGGAAGAAACAAGGTTAAATCCATGCCTCTCTGTATTTTTTGCTTAGCTTGGTCAATTCATACCTAATAGCACTTATTATCAACTTTGACCTGCCAGATCCTGAGTCAGTGCTCAGTACTTAGGAGCAAAACTTGTGCATGTCCTACATCAGTTGAACTGTGGGTAGAATTAGTCATGCTGGCTGACAGAGTTAATTGAAATTCAGTCATTTCTTCTTTCAGTGAGTTACTGATTGACTTTGCTTTTACAAGTCTAAATTATTCATGGAAGAACCGATGAAAATGAATTTCAGCCTCTTGGTTATTTATGAAATGTCCACTGTGACCGTGTGCAGCTTGTGATTAATTACTGGAATAACTCTTCTTACTTCTCTTCTCAAAATGACCATTGCAAACTTTCCAAGCAGGAGGACAACGCCATATACATTGCTTTTTCAGATATCACATGGGGCTCAGGGAGTGAAGAAATCATCTGATTTTCACCGACAGGATAGCATACATCCATATGCACACCAAAAAACCCACAGCATTTCTGGTGGAAATGTGTGTACACAGGTCTGATCTTATTGACTAGATCTTAGCTGAGATCTGTTGAAAATTTGATTCACTGTAGACTGAGGAGCCAGAGGAATTTATAAACAAATATAAAAAGAGAAAAGGATGAGTCTCCCTAACACAGCAAGCAGCACAAAAATATTCAGATGTAATTAAGAACCAATTTGAAACTCAGATCAATTGCTGATTAAAAAAGGAAGACAAAGAAAACATCTTTAAGTTCAGACAAGTGGGCAGTTAGTACATGCCCCAAATTCAGGCTGCTACAAAAGCTTGCCTCAATCCATGCAGCGCATCCTGTTCATTGTTAAAGAATTATTCACATGCTTGAGAAGCATTTCTACATGTCAGAATTGAAGTCAATCAAGAAAATTATTAGCCAACACATATCAGCTTACTCTTGCCTAAATATAATAGTGTTCAATAAATTTAGGCTGCTTTATCAGAGGCTACCTGATAGAGGGTAAAAGTCTTGATGCTGATAACCAGCCCTTGAGCTGCACATATACATAAACCAACTTAAACCTTAAGCACTCCAGTATCCTCTTATTTGAGACAGGTACATGCTTACCTTTCAGTAGTACCATTTACACCTAATGGTATGGGTAAATGCAACGTTTATACCTCCTCCTGTACTGGGGCTATGGATTTTGTGTTCTGACATTGGAGGCCACAAAAGACTGAAAAGTATCCAGATTGGACCAAGAATTTACTGATATCCTAGTAAGAATGAACTGCCAAATGCTTTTTAGCCTTAGCTGCTTTTCAGCAGGTGGCACTGTAAGAGTATCTGAACTGAATTCCCAAATATGTTTCATATATTATATTTTAGACATAAATTAGTTCTTAAAATTGAGATTTGACATTTCAAGATAAATTCCCTTTTTCTTTAAATGATTTTTTGAATCAGCACGAGAGAGGATAGCAATTAAAAAATAAAGTAATATATCACTACTTTGGGATACTTCATTTTGGATTACTACATACATATCCAATAAAAACATCATTATTTTAAATTCAACTAACATTTAATTCATCCTTTTTTCATGTACCCGTAACATTTATATTTTAGAGTAATTTGTCCTGATGCTTAATATATGTTACTCACTTCATGGGAAGAGATAACGTCAAACTGGTGATTGCATTTTCTCTCTGGATATTTGATCAGTCTCATGTGAAAGGGAGAGGAGAACTGAGCCAGCCTATCTATCATTCTCTATTAAGCATTTCTCAAAAGCCTGTTGCTGGGCTGTCTAAAGCCTTTATGCATTGATAAACACTGTGGATATGGACATTTGGCTTTGAATCAGTATTTGGCTTTGATCTCAATCATTCAAATATTAATTCAAAGCTAAATACAAGGAGATTTAAATCCAGCCTCCAAACACCAACTCAGCAGCCAGCTCAACCATTTCTCATCCCTCCTTTATGCCAATGTCTGATCCCCTTTCTGATTCATCCCTTGCACTTCTTTTTTTCTCAACTATCAGTTCTCTGATTGCTTTGTCTTAAACTAGGTGCTTCCTCCAACACTGTTCCATTGCTAATTCTCAGCGAGCCCTTCATTGCCACCTCCACCATCTGGTACACAAGAACAACAGCACTGGGCACTGTTATGGGATCCTAGACCACTCCTCAGGGAACTGAAGAT
>NW_010233284.1:0-6781 GCF_000690775.1 Eurypyga helias | reverse complement strand
AGGAATGCCAGGATTAGGGGTGAAGTGAAAGAACCATCATGCACAATATTATAGTCACGGAACAGCTGAGTATGGGTTGTCTGCAAGAAATATAAGTTCTGAGAAAAGCTGAGAAATTGTATGGTCTTTCCGAACCTTCAGATGACATAATTGTTACAATCTATTAATAGTGAATTTTCTGATCTAGATGACAGGAATTTTTGACAAATCAGCATTTGAAAACATTCTATGATCTATGATTTCTTTTCCAGGAAGGAAAAAAAAATATTTTCATATCTTCGGAATAATTTTTTTTCAAACCTCAAAAGCGCTTAACCTTTCAAAGTTCTCTCTCCCTCTTCTCATTCCCACTTCTTTCCAGGAAAAAAGGAAGAAAAACTTGAACCAGCTCAGAATTCAATACCAGCACCGTTAGGGTTACAAGTCTGTGTAGCATATTAGAAACTGCTGTTAGGAAGGCAGGCAGGTTACGGATACTGCTTTGAGTTAGATTTTCCTGATACCTACACTGACTTGTGGATTGTGAAAATAATGCTAGCACCAGCTGACAGAATAATGGGAACTCTTTAAATAGGAGAGCAGGCAGATAATGAGAAGAAAGAGTGACTGTGGAAGACCTGTGTGCACCTTCAACAAGTCCCTCGAGGAATATGGGAATTGAATACTTTGTTATAAAGCATTTTCATTTTCATTTAATTGACATACTATCTCTGGCTCTGATTCAGCACTGCGCTTGACTACTTTCTGTGTGCTTTTACTGAGATCAAGAAAACAACAAATATACATGAAGTTCACTTATCACAGCAGTGCTGAATTTTCTGTTCCGCAAGGAGCCCACCACTGCTCAGAATTCACTGCCTGAATGGTGAAGCCTGAATTTGAGTCTGATGAAGTCTTTTCTGACCTAGAGATTCTATGATTCTAAGTCTGAGACCTAGACATTTGTGAAGAAAGAAAACAGACAGCTGAATATCTTCAAGGTCAAAGGATGAACCTAGCAAGCAAACAAGTGGCTTGTAGGTTGTGGGATGAGGCTAGCAGATCTAATAGAAGACTGTGTGAACTGCCGAAAGAGTTATGGCTGGCAAGAGTTATGTAAACCTAGTTGCTTGGTGGGTAAATGACATGACAGGAACAGAGCAGCTAGTTGTCCAACATAGGCCATAGCTGAATACAGAATGTAGAGTATATGGAAATGCCTGAGAGCTCTTGGACTGAATAACCAAAAAATGAGAACATGTGCTCCTTACAGAGAAGTCATATTTTGAAGCTCGATCACCAATATTTTTCACTTTGGCTATTTAAAGATGCATAAACCAGTTATAGTAGCATATTATACCATATAAACTACTTATCATTTCATACATCTTCCTTGAGACATTTATCAAGCCTCTTAGGCATCTAAGAAGATCTAGGAATTATCTCACGAAGTGTGCTTGAATAAGGCTCTTTATAATGCAAAGGAATAAACTACCTTTAAGCTCAGATTTGTGTAACTTCGATAATTTATCTATGCAATGTCAGGAAAAAGATGCCATCCCTCTCTCTGTCAGAGGAAATTACTATTTTTTACAATAATCTATCCACTTATTCCATATAAATGCATTCAGCTTAATGTCAGGAACACTAGAAGTACAACAGATCAATCCAGAATTCTATCTCAGGTCAGGTATCCAAACTTACTAGGAAAAGTCCCCTTAACTGTAAGTAAGTTGGATATGGTTTTGTGTCAGGCTAAAAAAAGGTTAATAACATAGGAACTGTAAAGGTCATATTACATTGCTTTTCTGGAAGTCATTGCTTTGGCTTTTTCCCAAGGAAATAATGTATGTGCAGTCATACTATGGAACTGCCTATTGGTCTCCAACCAGTATTTCCTGAAATTGTTGGCTAATTTCAGCCAAATTTGGGCACTATGAAGGGTGGTATGGGCACAGAATTCACATGTTCATGAGATAAACAGGAGAAGAAGATGAAGTCTTCAACTTGCTGAAGAAGACTGGCAGTGTCAGATTAGCTACATTACTAGACACCAGATACCTCATGAAAGAGACCTCGGGATTCACTCAGTGCTGGGAGTAGGCATGACTGTAATTTGTGTTTAATTGGGTATTGGCTATTGGCTATTACAGACACAGGTCACAAAAAGTCAGGAAAGCAAGCTGTCCCCCTGCCCACAGGACTAGCTGCTTTTTAGAAGTCTTTTTTTCCCCCCTTCTCTATCTGTCCTCCTTTGAAGATACACACTTTCCTACACATTTTAGAAGCCAGGCCTTTGTAACTGAGGTTGGCTAAATACACAGTTAAAATGGAAAACCTCTGTTTGTAAGATTCAAAGCAGGTCTCACCTCATTGTTTTTTTGCAAACAGATTATATGTTCCTTTTGGCACATACCAGCAGATTTAAGACTGAAGACCTGTACTTGATGATTGAGTTATCTCGGTATAAAGCTGTGCAATGAGTTGTTAGGAGTGGCAAATGGCTTATCAGTTACTTCATGTAGGTGAGTTTATTACTTGCCCAGCTGTTTGGGCACATTTCCTTTATTACTTGCCCAGCTGTTTGGGCACGTTTCCTTAAAAACTTCATTAAAAAAAAAAAAAGAGAATGACTGTGCTACAGCCCTTACACAATGATCTCTGTTCCAGAAAGCCTGCAGTGGGATTACGCGGCAGAAGGAATCTATAGAGACACTGTGACTGACTCACACTAGCAGTGGCTGAAGAGACTGCATTTCCCCCTAAACACAAGAATTTAATTCATATTAATAAGAAAAGTAGATGCTTTTTTCTTTTTTCCCCCTCCTTGGAAGAATTGCTATGCAAGCAGAGATCCTGTCTCAATACAGCTGTCAGTTCTAAATTTTATAATCTGTGCAGCATTTTGCCGACAACAAAAATCCCCCACCCCAAACAGTTCTTTTCCTCTCTGTTACTTATTCCTGCCTCCAGAATGTCTTTTGAAGGTAACATCCATTCTTCTTTCTCTACCTTTAATGTTGTACCCTTACCTGGGAACATAAACCTTTCTTCAGATATTTTAAATTGCTTGTCCTGAGAATAGAATCACCTCCAAGCACACTGCTCAAACTGGTAGCTGTAGCTCTAGTAGAAGCAACGAAAATTATTTTATTATTTCCAGTGTGTTTTAGACCCATTGTGGTCAGTTTTTATTGATCGCGTGCTCTGCAGACATTCTTGCATTCAATAGGGACGTGAACAAAGTGAAGTTTGTTGTCATCCTGAAAATGTATTAAGTGATTCTGACATTTATGTGAGGCAAGTTGTCCTTTTTTTGCAGTATATCATTTAGGATCAATTTAAACAAAGTAGAAATCATAGAATCATTTAGATTGGAAAAGAACTTTAAGATCATCAAGTCCAACCATAAGCCTAACACTGCCAAATCCATCCTTAAACCATGTTCCTAAGTGCCACAGCTACAAGTATTTTAAATCCCTCCAGGAATGGTGACTCCACCACTTCCCTGGGCTGCCTGTTCTAATGACTGACAACCTTTATGTGAATGCATTTTTCCTAATATCCAATCGAAACCTCCTCTGTCACAACTTGAGGACGTTTCCTCTTGTCCTATCACCTGTTACTTGGGAAAAGAAAAAAACACTCACCGCTCTGCAACCTCCTTTCAGGTAGTTGCAGAGAGTAATAACATCTCCCCTCAGAGAGTAATTTCAGTTCAATGTTTTCGCCTGGATTTTTCAGCAACTCACCTCTTCCTCTACAAATGAAACCAAATAGTTTTGAGCTTTAAAAGATGGAGACAACTGGAAAAAAGACGAGATATCAGAACACATCAGAGCAGAGGCCTTGGAATATGAGCAGCATTTAGACTTGTAGCAAAGTGCAGCTATGGAAGGGGGTGTCAATATGGCTTCTAAGCTACTTTTACACCTTCTTAAATCTGTTAAATGTCCCAGGGTACTCCTTGTCCCTCGATACCACTTCTTCCTGATACTTTTCTGCTGGTTGTATCATCCTATATAGGTCTATCTACACCAATTAGATGTTCAACAATTAAGCTTCATATTTGTCTGTTATCCAGACCTTTTTGCTGTGAATCAGCTCCTTTCTGAATGCAGGAAGGATTTTGGCATTAACAGCCCTCTGCTGCTTGTATCTGCCAGGAGATCTCCCATGCAGAAGTAGAGGGGTTAAATATGGGCAAATGCATATCACACAGTGCAAGACAAAAAACGCACAGGAGGAGAAAAAAAAATTAAAAAAAGAGCCTGTAACGTTCTCGCAGAGCAGTGATTCATTACTGGGAAACCGTCCTACTTTGAGGAATCCTCACCCACTGCAAGCAGGAGGGAGACCAGCATCACTGGCTGTGTCACAAGGTCTGCACTAAGAAATGTGGGAGGAAGGGAGGGAGGAAATCACCTCCTCTCCTGTCTGGCTTAGATGGGAACAGCCAGGCTACTAGTAATGCTGCCATGGAGCTGCTTCCACTGCTGCTGCAACTGTGGTGTGGAGGCTGGAAATTAAGCGTTGCAGTCGACTTTTAGGACAGCTAGAGACCTTTGTCTGTGAGGATATGGCATTTTAAGGAAGGATGTGAAGTTTGACAGAAGGTCAGGCTACCTATATTTATGTGACCTATAAATTATAGCAGTCTCCTTCATGCATAGCCTGGGATCTTGTCTCCAAAATGCCACTCTTCTCATCCAGTCTGTGTCTCCAGGACATTTTGTGAGCCATGTATGAGCATGAGACCTCTGAAGGTTTCTCTAACAGCTGTGTCCTGTAACATCTAGTAATTCTTGTCTGCAGCTAAACAGATACCATAAACACTGCTTTAATCCTTTTACCCAGCACAGTGACAGGACCACCTTTTACCCTAGCTGTGATGGGGAATAGACACCTCATCCAAGATCTGCAAAGCTCTGTAGTTTCAGTTTACAGGAATTCAGGAGACAATTTCCTTTTATTTCAAACTGTATGGATATGTAGACAGGAATCTTATACAACATTTCAAAGTAAACCTCAGTTTCATGTATGTCCCTTTTAAACACATTTAAAATCCTTGTTTATACTACCACCTCTTACTACTTTAAAAAGGAAGAGTGTAGTCTGAAAAAATAAACAAGGTTTTGACATTACAAAGATTTTATACATGTGCTTTCATACGTGTACACTATACGCGCAGCATTTAATCTCCATTTTAGTGTAATGCAGAGTGTTGCCTGAAGATATACACAAATCTGCAGACTTAGGGCTTGTTTAAATTTCAGCTTTGTAAGAAAACTGTAAAGTAGACAATTTCTGTGAGTCACAAACTTTTGAAGCTCTCTTTTAAAGAAGGGAGTGGGTTTTGTTTGTGTATATGGGGAGGAGCTCTGTAAAGAAAAAGTAGAATTATTATTACCAACATGCTTATAGGAGGCAGGGTCAATTACCTTTGGGGTATACTGGGCTTTTATTTCACTTACCCCTGCTAGCACCACTTGCTGTAGTGTCTGGTCATGTCATGGCAGAGAAGTTGCATTGTTGCAGAGCCATCATGTGCTTTTCATAGCTTGCAGACTGGGCAAAGCAGTGTGGGTCAGTGCAAATAATTTGTTCCTTGATCCTGAATCATATGGAAGTACAGGTTTTCACATGGTGCTCGTTTGAGAGAAAGGCCCCAAAGCTATTTTTATTGTGTTGAAGACAAATTTGATCTGAATGTAAGCTGGAATGTTAACTCCAAGTACCTTTCAATTTTTGTGAGGATCTGGATTTGCTGTCATTTGGGGTGTTGACATGAGGCAAATTTTCCAAAGGCTTGTAAGGCTCAGATCAGCTGAAGAATACCTGAAACTCTGCTTTTAAAATTAAACATGGACTGTTTAGCAAACTTGTCCTTTCTTTAATAAATGCTAACTTCCTATGGGCAACCTCTCTCAGTGTATATTCAGTAATAACGGGCTTCAGGACTCCTTTGTTCACTCCTTCTCTGTTCTTTGGCCCATTCCCAAGTGCCTGGACCTCTCCATCTCAGGCTCCACTGTCAAATATCTCTGATTACCACCAGAAACTTGTGGCTCATTTTATTTTAACAAGGTAATTTTATTTTCCAGTCACTGATGTTTTTCTTGACCTTTTCTTCTTTCCTTAGCATAGATTAACAAAAAAAAAAAGAAAAAAAAAGAGTGAATGGAAGATGGATACAAATAACTGTAAAGTGTGTAATGCGTCATACGATTTATTCAGCATGGTGCACTTTCAAAATTAATTATACCTAACAAGCAACTAAGACTGATGGAGTTCATGTGTGGGACTGAAGCTAACCGATATAAAAGCAATGGTTTCTCAATGACCTGAAATTTTAGCATAATGACTTATTTGAGAATAAGATCTAAAACCCCCCAGAAGGAACAAAGTTGAATGTCATTAATTTGAAGAAATTATGGCTTGGGCAGCTTTTTCTGGAATGTTTTTATCAGAGTGCCATTATATCGCTATTTTCTTTCTGAAATGGGCCTGGAGAATATAGGATTTTTATTTGCTATTTGTGTGGGTTTCATATGGAAAGATTCAATATGAACTGAGATTGACATCATTAAGCCCCTTTTGTATCTAGGATACCAGTACATCCTGAATATTTGTGATTGAAAGTACTCACTATGCTGAACAAAATTTGGTTAATAATTGATGGGGGTATATACATTGATTCAAATTAGCTACCTTGGACTCTTCTAAATCCAGCCTGTAAGTCATGAGTGTAGTGGTTTACATGACATCTAGGAAGGATGGGTGTCATGGTTTAACTCTGGCT
>NW_010233283.1:0-959 GCF_000690775.1 Eurypyga helias | reverse complement strand
ATGTGACCTCCTACCTCTGCGTGGGGTCGTAGCAGCACACAGGCTGGTATCTGTGGGTATGTACACACGTGTCTGTATGTGCACACACACACCCCCCGCTGTATGTGCACGGATGGGTAGCGTGGGGCACGGATGTGCATCCATGCGTGCACACGTGTTAATGTGTGTTCTGCACATGTGCTTGTATCCGTTACATGTGCACCCACATGCTGGTGCTCATGCATGTGTGCTGAGCCCATGTGTGTGCACGCAGCTACATGTGCTGAGCCCGTGTGTGCGCACGCAGCTACGTGTGTGCTGGCACTCGGGGTGTGTATACATACGTGTGTACATACGGGCATTCTCTGCGCCCGTGTAGCTGTACGTGTGTGACAGTACACGTGTGCACGCAGATGTGCGCATATGCGCGCTACATCTTTGGGATGGGGGCGTGTGTATGCGTGTGCTGGCACTCTGTGTGTGTGCACACACGTGTGCTACTGCTCTGGGTGCTGGTGCGTGTGTGGGCGCGTGCTCACGCTTGCGGGGTGAGGGTGCGGGCGCACACGCCGGTGCTCTGCATGCCAAAGCCCTCCAGGAGTGGGGGGGCTGTGAGCTCACCCCTAAGGGACTCTGGGGTGTGGGGGGACGGGGTCTGTGGGTCTCTGTTCCAGGCTGTGACCCCAGGAAGGAAGAGGGTGGGTGCCAGGGCAGGGTTTGGGGTGCCAGGGCAGGGTTTGAAGTGGCAGGGCAGGGTTTGGGGTGCCGGATCAGGATTTAGGATGCCAGGGCAGGGTTTGGGATGCCAGGGCACAGTTGGGGGTGCCGGGGCAGGGTTTGGGGTGCCAGGGCAGGTTTTGAGGTGCCGGGGCAGGGTTTGAAGTGGCAGGGCAGGGTTTGGGGTGCCGGATCAGGATTTAGGATGCCAGGACAGGGTTTGGGATGCCAGGGCACAGTTTGGGGTGCCGGGGCAGGGTTTG
>NW_010233282.1:0-17672 GCF_000690775.1 Eurypyga helias | reverse complement strand
TTCCCTGGCTGAATCCAGCACAGCAAGCCTTTTAATTTTCTTCAGCCTCAATCTTTTATTTCTTCCTAATTTTTTATTTCTTTCTGATTCCACCATTTATGCTTCTGGTTTATGTACAGATACACAAATGTTTTGTAGTATCATGTGGCCCTCTTCCTCCCAAAGTATTCCTCCACTTTTCAAAAAATCTTGTGTTCCCATGAAATTTGTAGAAAAATGTATGTTAGAGAACATTTATTTCTGTTTTGATATGCTTACCATTTCTTATTGAGATGCTTTTTACATAGTTATCATACTTTCAGCACATCTTTTCTGAAGATCAAAAGTATTAAATAGATAACCCATTGCAATCACTCCAGCAGATCTTCTGTTGCAGGACTGAATATACTTGCTGTGAAAATCTTGTCAACAATGCCAAAGAAAGTGAGGAGGCTCAAGTTTTGACTACATTGAACCCGAATCCTTTGTTGTGTCTCTATATTCATCTTCTCCATGACCTTCCAAGAGATCTTTTCCAATAGTGTGGATCTTCCTGTTGATGGCAGTCACCCTGGCTCACATACCATAGTACTGTGTTTCAAAATTGATGTTAACCCAGGCAGAAACGGGGTATGCTTCTGAATTGTGTCAGTCATATACAGATGACAATAGATTTTCTACAAATTTCATTAATTCCTTATTTTATTTCTGCTTGATACAACAGGACAGGGATTTTTGTACTCATACTTAATATTTCTTTTCTCCACTCTGTGGAGAACTCCTAGTCTCTCTGGTGAAAGCAATGTTAATGATGTGGTATGAACCTGTGGCATAGAACTTTATCTTTTCTCTGAATTGCATCTTAACAGCATGAACAATATGATGGATTTTGTGGAATTTTATTCTGGTTTTCTTCTGAACCTATGAAGCTGGGATTTATTGAATGTCTGTATTGCAATTGAAACACTATATATTTAGTTTTAGTTTTGTCCCATTAAGGACAAACCTCTCTGTATGTATGTTACCATTGTCTTCAAAACCACACTTTGTCATTGTCATCTCTCATTGGTAGATCCATTCTCCAGGTGAGTTCTTGGTTTACATGACACAATTTCAGTTTCATAGAGGGGGTTGCTCAGAAAACACTGAGATGTTATCTGAAATAGCCTGTGAGGATTTCTTTCTCATCTGTATCAATATTCAAATATAATGCCATGAGAGAGTTGTATTGGAAATGAAAGCCCAGAAGGGCTTCATATCACCTTACTGCTGAGGATTTGGAAAAGAACAGGTTCATCAACATTTGCTTATTTTTGTTCTCAACAATGCAGTCTGAAGTCCGTGGGCAGTAAGTTCTTTCCTTTGTAATTCTGATATCATGTTTAAACTACCTACATGAATGAAGATCCACACAGGACAGGGTAAATGAAACAAGCCTTTTGTTTAACACTTCTCAAACATAACCTTCAGTCCCAGCTGTTCAGTGCCCCACGTTTGCAGGCACACGTACATGCAAAGTGGTAACATCCAAGAGTAATTTCCTGTGCATCTGTTAAGGTATAATGCTACATCAATTATCTGTGTTTAATAGAACAGTAATGACACTTTGTTCAATATAAGGAGAATCTTCACAAAGTTGAATGCATATGTGTAGGTTTGAGGATTTCAGTGAAAATCATATAAAAAATCTGAAATATTTCAGTACCTTAATTTTATAGATTTTCAAATACTGAAATATAGGCTCTGTCAGTTCTCATATAGCAAAAGGAAACACTCATCAAGTAAAACTTCCTTTTAAAAACAAAGTATGATTTGTTGTTTTTATAAGCTACTCTTTAGGCCTTGATGGTTTTAATGAAACTTTGGCTGTCTGAAGTCCACCTGAACCTACTGGTAAGCACTAATATAAAAACTTTTACACTTTGTGTTAATACAAATGTCTGGGCTGTCTTCCAAATAAAATAAAATCCTGGGAACTGGGCCTGAAATTTAAACCTGAGTATCTAACATCAGGAGTAGATAAAACCAAAACCATTATTTTTGGTTTTTTTGCCTAATAGTGTCATACTGTATATAATCACTGAGAAACCGGTTTAGAGCAAAAAGTGATAGACCACTGTGCCAGAAAAGGCTGAATTATTTTTTTAGGCACCTAAATTTGAACCAACTCTATTTTTTCTGTGAAAATGTATAATTCCCATTGTTACCAATTAGGACACATACTTTAGAGTACATTTTGTGTAAGTCGTTTTGAAAGACTTCATTAGTCCCTTCTACCAGAGCTCTATAACTTGTTGCTAATGATCAGTTGTTATTTCACAGTATTTATGTAAAGTTTGGATAAGTATTTTTTTAAGATGCAGTTTCTGTTTAGATAAATTATAGCAATTAGGATATCTTACAGTTCATCTTATAGCAACAAGATGGTAAGTTTCACCCCTATAAGCTAAATTCCTGGCAAAGGTGACATTAGGAATGCCATTCCAAATAAAGCAATCAATCAATATTCTTCCTCTGTTTACTCTCCAATCTTTACAACCCGTGGTTACACTGGCTAGATGGATTTTCTTAGAACAGTGAAAGACATTCAGAAAGTCCATCCAATTTCTTGATTTATTTGCTATTGATGCATAAAATAAGCTTGTCTGTGAAACAGCCATGTTGAAATTGCTGTTCTCATGCATTTTTCATTGTTATTATTCAGCTAGACTGACTCTTGAGGGTCAGATTAAAATTCATTCATTTAAAGCTGCACTGGTGACAGTAGATAGCCTCAAATTAGCTTTTCCAGTTAATATCTGTACCAGTATTTGTAAAATCATTAGTACTGAGAATATTCTGATTGGTCAGTGCATGTTTTAACAGAAAGTCTGTTAACCTTCTGTGGAATGAAAACTTAAAAAGCACTGCTTGATATTCTTGACATTTTAATTCAGCCTATGCCAGCACAACATTGTGGTCCTCACAAAGTCTTTTATTGCTGGTGATGAGAGGTCATTGCTTATTAGATAATCACATCCCTTCCCTGCAATACTGGGCATACACATTTAATACAATTATAATGCTTAACACTTATATAGTGCTTTTCTTCCAATTGCTTTATAGGCATTATGTAATTAAATTCTCAGCATTCTTGGGAAATAAGCTAACTCCTTATTACAAACAGGGATATTGGGCCAGAGGCAATTGCAGCATTTTCAAATATAGTCTTTAATTTTTAAGCTGGAAATTGGAGCTGAGCATGTCTGAAGATCAGGCTGTGTGGTACCAAAATTGCCAGTCGTTTTGAAAGCTGTGGTATAAAGTGTGCTACCATAGGTCACTGAAGTAGCTGGGGTGAGAAATAGGATTGAAAAGGCAGTCTGGATTCTTCAGGCTTAGAGTGAGATACTGAAATCTTTCTTTCATGTAGATGGATTCTGCAATCTGTATTGAGGCAAAATGCCAGCTCCCTTTGACTAAGAATACACAGGCAGGCACTGTAGAGCGCTCTATCGTTTCCCATCTTTGGATGACACAAGAAAGTTTCTGATAAATAGTCTTAATGCACAATCATGCTTAAGCTATACATCAACTTATTCTGAACCTCACTGAATCTTTTGCCTCACTGAAGCATACTAGATAGGATGAAGGAGGGCAGCAGGACAGCAAGCTGTATGTTCCACATACAGAGCCAGGTTGCTCCGTAGGAAGCAAGATGAGACAACAGCTCTCTGGAAGCCCAGTCTCCACCTGCGATCACTGTCACTCAGCATCACCAGTTTTGACAGCAGCAGTGCACAGGAGAAAGCATTGCCTTTAGTGGAAACACCAGCACAGAGTGACACTTTCTTCATCCTTTTGCTCTAGGGAAAACTGATGAACTGGACTGAAACATTTCATGGGCCACATTGACATTACTGACTGCCAGCTGAGCTGCATAGTATCCCTTTACCTCCCTCTTCTCCTTCTCCAACAGCTCCATTTCCAATGCCCTCTCTCTCCTCTCACCCTCTTTTTTGTCTTCTTGTTCCCATCACAGCCCACCACTTCGCTACACGCATGCTACGTTACCTGACACTGTTGTTCCCAACTCCCTATTCAACACCTGCCTCTCCCTGAGCTGTTCCTGCCCTTTGATCTTCTTTTGCTTCTTTGAAGTCCCACTTGAGACCTTTCCCATAATCACAGAATGGTTTGGTTGGAAGGGACCTTAAAGACCATCTAGTTCCAACCACCCTGCCAGGGGCAGGGACACCTTCCACTAGACCAGGTTGCTCAAAGCCTCATCCAGCCTGGCCTTGAGCACTTCAGGATGAGATGGATGAGGCTTTGAGGCTGGATTAGTTTGTGCCAGTATGTGTGAAGGGCCCTTGCTGTCTTTTGGAGGTACTTAAGTGCCCACTGTCCTGCCTGGGGTTCCTCTTGTACGAAGAGATTAAAAGGATCGTCTCTGTGTGGAAAGTCTGGTCACACCACATCTCCTTCCTTGACAGTTGCTTTTGCCTTGCTGTGACCTTTATTTTTGTGGGAGTCATGCCCGCTGGCAGCAGGGTGGTTTTCACTGAGCCCGTGCTTAATGCTAAAACTGATCATACCTAAGTAACTAACACCACCCTTTTAGTCAAATGTCACATTCATGCTCTTTGACTTCTCCTTGGATTTCAACATTATGGTAACTGTCTTGAAATACTACCTTCCCTTTGTTTTCACAGCTCAGTCCTCTACTGTCTCATCCCCTATCTCTCAATATTTATTTAGGTCTCCATTCAGAAAACTGATTAAATGCATTTCTGTTCAGGGCAACAATGAATCATATGCTCATATGCTTAAATAATGTATTGAGTTAAGATGCCTTTCTGACCCAAAGCCCAAACAGATGTTTGGATGTTCCTCTTTGCCATTCTTGCCTTTGGGATCAATAATCCATTGCTCTGCACAATACCTCCCAGTATTTCATCTTTGAGAAGTCTCCCTCTCCGCTCCCATCCTGCTTCCCTCTGCCAAATACAAGTGACAGATACAGACTCGCTTGTACATCTTTGTGAGCTTCCATTGTTGATTTAATCTTCTAATGGCCAAAATGTAACTAGGCCTTCTTCCTTAAGAGCTCATCTTTTCCCCTTTTCTTTCCTCTGTGAAGAGTGTTTTCATGTTCCTAAGTCATCCTGTGGGTGCATTCTCAGTCTGAAATCATTACTTACTATACTTGAAATTATATTAAAACAGACAAAATGATGTTCATCAGTGTTGATTATCATGAGACTGCTTATCATGTTCCAGTGTTTCTGTACTGTGTTACTCATATCTGTCTAGAGTGGTACTGTAGGCATATTTTAGGCAAAAAGCAAGAACAAATATTCCCTGGCCTCAAATCTTATACTGCAAATTGAAGCACATCATTAAATAAACTAACTCCTAAGCTTCATGCTGAAGGTTGTAATGCAGCTACAATTGCAGGGTTAGAAGTCTGCTTGGATGATTCTGTAGTTGCTTGGCTGCTTCATTTTTTTCTGTTGTGAGATTTAATATGCACAGATATATACATAAATCATGGATGGGTTGGCAGTAATAGCACAGGGATGCAAATTGAAGCACATCATTAAATAAACTAACTCCTAAGCTTCATGCTGAAGGTTGTAATGCAGCTACAATTGCAGGGTTAGAAGTCTGCTTGGATGATTCTGTAGTTGCTTGGCTGCTTCATTTTTTTCTGTTGTGAGATTTAATATGCACAGATATATACATAAATCATGGATGGGTTGGCAGTAATAGCACAGGGAGGAAAAACAATGTCAGGAGCTTCAGGTAGTGATTCTGCTCTCTTCAGTAGGCTTTAGTTCGTGTCTCAAAAGAGTGAGGCAAGCACCTTGGGACAGAAAGTCTACTAACCAACCAAATCAGCCAGTTTTCCGGCAAATATAAAGGATGTGGAGGATTAAATGTTAAGAGATGGTTAAGTATGGATATTAGGATGCTAGTGAAGAAATTAAATCCATGTTTGTACATGGGCATCTCCAGGAAAAAAATGTTTGGATCTGAAGCAGCCCACACTACAAGCCATAGCAGGGGGTATGTGAGGCAGTTGCTGTTGCTTGCCTGAGCTTGGGAGGAGTGGGAGCGGTTATGGACCCAGTGAGGGGGCAAGGGAGTGCTCTGGGCTCATGGAAGCCTGTCATGTGCCATCATAGAATTTCTGCTAGGGGTTTCTTGGCTTTGCTTTCTGTGAGGCATCCTGTATATGTCTAGCCAACATAAAGGATTGAGGTATAGATATGCTTTGTGGGTGCGCCCGGGACACAAAGTCCATCCGTATGGGAAAGCACAGTGCCAAGCAGACCAGTAGATCCGTGGGAGCTCAGATATAGTCCAAAGTCAATGAAACATGGCTCTTGGACCCAAGCTGTCTTGCAAGGAGCCAACTGATGGTTTTCTGCACCACAGTGTCATTGTGCCTTCATTTGGCTTGGGAAAGGTGACTGACAGAGGTAGTAAGATGGTTTCCATAGTGTGACTCACAGCATGTTGCCTGGTGGGGAACATTCAAACATTGGAACAGGCTGCCCAGGGAAGTGGTGGAGTCACCATCCCTGGAGATATTTAAAAGGCATGTAGCTGTGGTGCTTAGAGACATGGTTTAGGATAGACTAGGCAGTTACAGATTGACGGTTGGACTCGATGATCCTAAAGGTCTTTTCAAACCAAAACAATTCTACGATTCTATGGTGTGAAAGCCATGGGTAAAGTTTTTGATATATGATTAGAGATTTAAAGATGTCACTCTGGAGTGAAATCTCAATTATTTTTCAACATAAACCAAAGTGCAGGTTATATAACAGAACATAATCTAAGTCCTAATAAAAAATGTAAACACCATTGCCATCTTGTGGCTTAAAGTTGCTTCAACAGACTTTTACGCACGGATTATATACTCCTGATGTTCTGTAAACATAACACATTTTCAATTAAATAGGCGAATCAAAGTGGCACAACACAGAAACAATGTCCAGACCTGCACATCAGAATCAATTACAGGAGTGGAGAAACAATCCTATTTGTCTGGAAGGACTAATCACGTGGGCAGCCATCGGGAGCCTAGAGTGCACAGATCATTATTGAATGAAATTGCACTAGGCATATTTTGCTGTTGAAATAAAAGTGCATTCTGGAAGATTAGAACTTTTGGATGACCCTCCTTCATTGTTTTGAGAAAAAATTACTCATGAAGTATAAGCCTGTGATGTTTAAAGCAAATACTTCTTAGACTCCAGCGGAAAAAATGTGGTGTTTTTTAAAATAAATTCTATCTTATATAATATTAGATACAGAGTGATACAGTTTATATGCATGTCTGCAAAAATTATGTTTTGATTCTTTGTTTTCCAGTTTCATAGCTGCGACTCCTCCTCTGAGCACTGTTAGAAATAGGATACGGTATTAAATAGGGAATGTTGTGCTAGATCAGATGAATGGTCTGTGTGTTTTGCACATGAAGTTCACTGGAAACTTAGTGTTGAATTAATATTTTACAAATAATTTAATTTTTGTAAATTGTTTAGCCAAATCAATTTTAGGAAATTGTGCCAGAGCATCAGATTTCATTTGCTTTTTCTATGTTCAGTGAGCAATAGCTGAAGAACAGAACTGGGCAAGAAACAGTGTCTTTGTCCCATTGAATTGTGATTTTTCAAGAGTTCTACTCTGTGCTTGTCAGACCTCAGACCCACAGGTTTTCTCAGACTTGGGAGGAGACATTGTATATAGGATTACCAGTAACCTTTTGTTTATGGCATTTGATCAAGATGCTTACAGCCAAGATGAAGGTCCTCAGTTGCTGTTCTCATACTCCGCTATTCAGTATAACATTGCTCATTGCTACATTATTCACCTTTAACAGGATTTTTATCTCTGTCTGCTGTTGACCAGAAAGTCCAGCCTTGACAGAAAAAGCTTCTGCCAATAAGACATTCTGGTTTTTTCCCTATACAAACTTTGGCTTGGTTTGAGTTTTTTATTAACTGTTTTCTTAAATTTTCTTTAATTAGGAAAACTCATCTTTAACAGATACATTGAAACAAACAACATGTGATCAATTAAATATGACACAAAAGACAGATCACCACTGACCCATAGCTATAAAGTCCAAGTATGAGACATTTTGATCCATTTAATAATTCCATTTCTTCAGTCTTCTAGTTTGGGAAAACATTAAAACCCTGTTCAGAGTTAATTTAAATTTATGTACCCTATGAACTCTCTACATATGTCTCATGTTTGTGTCTATGATTTCTTAGAACCTCTCGAACCCAAACCCTATAGATCACACCTGTTTGATTAATAAATTTACCATACTCTTCTGAGACAAATGCTGCAATTATATATTGTAGTAACAACACTTGTGAATTTCAGCCTAATGAAGAAAAATGTATAGCATCTAAATTGTACAGTACTCCTATACAGTTTTCTTTTAGAAAATATGTACATTGGTGAGATTAGTTTACATGTGAGTGCTATAGGCATTCTTGCTACAGGCATGAGTTGTGTAATTTTCCTGTGAAGGTGAGGTTTAGGTTACTTGTAAGTATGGGTTACATTTTTGTTTTACAATACCCTATTGAGTCTGCAGCTGCTGTGGCAGGCAAACAATATACTGTCTGAATTGAATGAAACTGTTATCACCATCTAAATCCAAATATAAAGTGGTGCCTAGTATTACAGCACCTGCTTCCCCTGCTGTGACACTTAAACGTAAGTTACAAAGATGCCTGACCTTCAGTAAGAGGCCACCTAAGCCATCTGCTAGGAAGGTGGACTCTACCCTCCTGGAAAACAGGACCTTTTCCCTTCATGCCAGGCTCATTGCACGAAGTCCTCTTCCTTTGGCTAGGAAGAAGGAAAAATGGCTTGGATGCTAGACAGTGTACTTTTTTGGGAGACCCAACTTATAGATCCTACAGTAGTAAATATTTGTGTCTCCTACATAGAGTAAAACAGCTTTTAGGAGAAAATCTGAAAGTAGTTACTTCATTGCACATCAGAAACTAGTGGTCAGAATGTGCTCCTAGGAGTTAGATGCTGTAAATCAGCATAGGGAAGGATATATGTAAATGTCAGTCACTCTCATCCCAGGCTTTCTCTTTTCTGCATTGCTGCATTTCAGGGCTGACCTGTCAGATACCTCCTAGTAGCTAAAGTTGGCACCTCTTGTTGATGAACTCTCCTTAGATTAAATCTTCTGGCCTTTGAGTGCTCTGAGAATGACCAGTGCCGGAAGTTTACTTCCTTGTGCTTGAGACCTTATAGTGCTAAGCAGACGCTGACTGCAGCTTTGGAGAATCTTTAATTTTATTATTTAGCAGTTAGTTCCTTCAGAGTCCACCACTACTTAAACAAATATATATCTCTTTAAAAATGCATCTTGTTGAATTTTACTAATCCCCATTGTGGTATTTCAAATATTTTCATCAGTCTCACTAAGAATACAAATACTGCACATGCAGTTTGCTCATATACACGGGAGACAGTTTACCGAAATTCACACTGAACTTATGGGTATAAAACTTTAATGGATTTTGCCCGACATTCCAATACGCATTTCTAACAGATACTACACGTACAAATCCAAAAGCGGATGAAAAATTGCAGGTTATGGACGAGGCTGTTAGATTGCAAATGTGTGATCCAGACTATAGCCTGCAATCTTTAGTCCAATTTTTGAAAACAGAACAACGCTTTAGCATCCCATGAGCAGTTCAGAAAAGAGACTGTAATTCAGAGCCATGCCTATGCTCCAGTTTCCTTCTCAATCTCCTTTCAGTCTCAGATCTGTTGGCTGGTGTACAGAGAGGGAGGTAGAGCTATCCCACAGCTCTTACCCATTGCAGGGCATCCCTCATATATGTCATATGACAGTGCATTTACAGCAACCCTCTGTCGCTTCACTGGCCCTTTGCTTTTTGGCCTCTTTTTTTGTTGGCCTTTTTGCTTAAGTAGATCCTGGGAAGGTGGAGCCCGTAACATGTCAGTCAGTACTGAGTTGCCTGGCCACCAAAACCACGTGCAAATATGTTTCTGGTGTATGACATCAGTCTTGGTAAATCTCCAAATATCACCCTTTGCTATCTTGCATTATTTACAGCTATATTAACTCTGGCACAAGCTGCCATAGGTCTAACCTAGGAGTCTGATCATGGCTTTGCACCTGATGCCCCTGTAACACGCATTTACTATGTGTCTTGAGATAAAGCTGATAGACAAAAAAACAACAAAAAAAAATCTCTTTTGGAATTGCCCGTTTTTTGCCTGAAGCACTGCCCAGTGTCCTATGAAAAGATACTTGAAAGACATAGGATTATGTAAACATTTCTGTAACATGTACATATCCACTCGGTAACAGTATCACAGAATATATCACATATCCTTCACACTTCCCTTTAATGTTTTCTTTTTTTCAGCTGTAAAAGTGTCATGCATTAGTTGGTTTAGTTGTAATTCTGTTGCTAATCTAATGCCAGAAATTTTTGATGGTTTCCTTGGGAAAAATGGCTACTTAACTTGGTATATTCAAGGCAATAAGGACTTTGGTCCCATTTTTCAGCATCTGATAGTTCATTGCTGTAGAACATAAAGTATCTTCCATTATTTCCAACATTAATATGAAGGTAAGAGGAGTGGAAACATGGTTGGTTGTTTTCAGTACAATCTCATCTATCCATAGTAAAAATATGGCAATGACAATTCACCTTATAACACTTAAGAGCTACTGATTGACCACTGATATATGTGGGAAAAAAAGTGGCTTCTGTTTTGAAGGCAAACAGAATGGACCATTCTTGCTACTGGCAAACCAACACACATGAAAGATATTAATTGAAATGTCATGAGTGTATTTAGAGTTCAAAGGTCATTATCTTGCACTGGTGGAACGAAACCCAGACTGATGCTCTGATGACATTTTAATCCTTTTGCTAGTTATAATATTACTGGGGAATAAGGATTTTTTTGTTTGTTTTAGCTTAAAACAAATGGAATATTTTAAAATAAAATTATTTGAATGTGTTAAGTACTGATTCCCATAACCATAACACTGGCCTAACTGTTTTCTACAGCCTGAAGATTTCAAATAACCATGTACCTAAAGCTCATGAGAATTACAGTACCACACAATTTTGTAGAAAAATTGATAACAATAAAGTCATTAAAAATGTAATTGTATCTGGTCTGCACAGGGGTGAAAGGTTGTAAGTACTGTGCATTAACTTGATTCAGGTTAGAAAGGAATTATGCCTTTGCTGCAGGTGATACATTCAGGTCTAGTAAATATAGGCTACCTTTTAAACTAGGAGCTACTCCAAAATGCAGAGAAAAAAAAATCTTTAAAATGCTGGCAGTATATTAGCTTTCCATTGTGCTTTTTAGAAACCTACAAAACTTAATTTCTTTCTCAAAAGATAACAGATTTTTCATCAGGTTCCTGGAAAGGTGCCATTTTGGAGTCCACATGCCTTTTCTTCCCTCCTTATATATATAAAAAATAATTAAATATTCTTCTTCCCTCTCCCATCCCATCCAGGATAGTTCAGAATTTTGTTGGGTAAAATATGGTCACTTCTGTGCCAATTTGAAAAAAAATCAGTTTTGACATAACCAGGTTTTTATTTGTGGGTTGGTTTGGGTTTTTTTATTTCTTTTTTTTTTTGTGTGTGTGTGTCTCATCTGCACCTGCTATAAAATTTGGAAATGTGTGAACTTGTCTTTCCAATTAATTTTTTTTTTTTTTCATAATTGGGACACCAATGGCTACCACTTAAATAGCAAGCAGACCTATTGATAGCTTCTCTATAGGGTTCAAAACCAGATGGTGGCAAATACCCCACTTCACTCAGACTTCAATAACTAATCTGTTTCATAAGCCTCAGGATGCATTTTTTTTGGTGAGCAAAAGATCTTCATAGTATGATTGAAAAGAAATGAAAATGCCCTTGCTGAACCAAAAGACTATTTTTTTTAACATTTCAAGACTCTTCGACCCCAGAAACAATACAAATGTGTACCTGGCCAGGTAGGATTCTTGTGACAAGTGTCTCACATACAATCTATTTGTTATTTCACTGAGTTAAAGAAGGCTTTCACTATCAATTTGAAAAGAAGCTGCTACTGCCTCACAAGAAATCCTGCCACTACCTTTTCTAAAGTTGCAAAAATAAAAGTAGACTATCTTTAAAATGAGGCAGTTATTAAGTGGAGAAATGCAGGGTGAATTCTTAATCCAGAAAGCAAGGAGATTTCCAACAATTTTCAGATAATCATATTTTCTTAGACTTGTGTGCTCTGAACAGTTTATTTTTATACTGAGGACTACATCTTAAAGAGAGAGTGGTATGCTGGTGTGTGTGATATTAACTGTCAGTTCTGTGGGTTAACTTCTTTTTTGTGGGTTTTTTTGGGTTTTGTTTTTTGTTTTTTGTTTTTTGTTTTTTTTGCGCTAGTGAACACAGGACATTGCAGGGTGGTGAATATTGCCCAAGTCTACACAAATTATTGAAAATCTCAGTCTTGTAGATTTAGAAATTGATACAAAATTGTTCTTCTGTAAATAGGGTCTGGGATCAAAGGTGATACAAATAGAAACCTACCACTTTGCTTAGAAAAAATTCCATTTATAATCAATTAAAAACTTACTTTATTGAAACGGTTCTGCTGCTGAGACAGACCATAACACCAAATTACCTCAATCATTTACCATTGCTGAACTTACTGAAGGGCTGCTAGAAACACAACAGAAGTGTCCTCCTGCTTCTTTGTTAATGTCTGCAAGAAACTGAGTCACAATTCAGATGAGGGACTTCCAGAAACAATTGGTGTAAATGCATTTAATTTGAAATGCAGTTTCAACTCTCAACTTGTACCTTTTTCAAAAGCAGTTTTTTACCTTAAAATGTACATGGGTTTTCTGCTCTGACAACTGGACCATTTGCTTGCAGTGCACATTAAGTATTCAGACAGCAAATATGTAATGTTCCCAGGCCGATTTTTAATGGAAAGTGAAATGTTGCACTTGGCCAAGCTTTGGACAAACTATATCAGTTTTGGCAGACTGTATACTGTGTCAGTATACAAAGAATGAATTGGGGAAAATATAGCTTATGAGAAACTTACTGTTGCAATGCTTTTCTTGTGTCTCTTTGGTTCATAATTTGTCAAATTTAAGCATTATTTTCCTTTTTATCAACATGTGATTGCAAGGGTATTAGTCATGTCTTGCTCAGCCACAACTTTTATGAAAATGTATGAATACAGTGGGATTAGGTCATCATGCAGCCAGAAATTCTTAAACATTTATTCATTGACATATTTCTGATCATTTTGAACCCATTCTGTTTGAAGTGTTATTCCCTGCTAGTTTCTCCTGCTTACAAGTATAAATTGGATCATTGGCTGTTTCATATTGCCCACTGAAAGATGCTTAGTACCTTAAGTTTTATAAAGTTAATGTCTTTAGCCATAAAACAAATAACTTGTATTTACTTTTGATGGGGAAAAAAAAAATCCAACACATAGTATTAAGTGTTTTATCTTCATTGCCTTTATTTAACTGTCTCACAGGCAGTTCACTTTGAGAATGAACACTGATTTCATCACCACTGTTGAAAGTGTAAGCTTAAACAAACCCTTAGAGTAAGAGCTGAGCCAAAACACCACACTATCCATGTGAAACAGTTTAACAATGCTTACTAGCAGGGTGTATTTTGTCTCTATATAAATAATGCTAGTGAGGAAAAAATACATCATGGATTGTTATATATAAGATTTTAGGGAAATAATTTACCCTTAGGATGTGGAAAACATGAGAAAACAATGCAGCCTGTTCCAAGACACTGCCAATAAACCATCAAGTTATGTTATGCCATCATTTCTTCTATACATATTACTTATTCTACGTACTTTCATAAACATTCTAAAGAATGAAAATGTGGCTTGGTGATAAGTGTCTTCTTGTACTTGAAGACATTGACTTGCTTCCTATTTTGCCCCAGGTTTGCTGTATGGTCTTGGGAAAGTAATTTAGGCTCTGTGGTTTGGTCTTGCATCTGTAACAGGTCCTAAGACCCAAGAGGTGATGAAAGGTGCTAGCATTTAGTGCTTAGAATTGCAATAGGAGGAACCTCTGTCATGCTGCGGCCCTTGAGGTAGCATTGGAATTCTATACTTAACCATAGCCTAAACCAAGAGTTCTGAATATGCTCTTCTCTACCTGCTCCCCCTTTAGAAATGCTCCATAAGGGCCCACCTTTGCAACTAGCAAAGTAGCAAGATTTTTTTTTTCTTTTTGCCCATTTGCTTATAAACTGAAGTTCTTTTGGTAAAGCTTTTCTCTTGAAAGGGAAGAGAAATTGTAACCAATATATTGAAAATGCTTCTAAACCTGGTCTATGCATGAGTAGATTAAAATCCAGCCTTTACTGAACAAGAAACAATGCCATGCATCTCATCAGCAGGCAGGCAGTCTCCTGTTTCTGGTGACAGAAATGTCTTGTTTCCAAATCAACAAGATAGGAATGCCACTAATGGGGGAACACTTTTCTTGCAGGTTGGCTTTTGTAGACATGGGAGCAGTTATATGCATGAAGCAGCTAAAAGAAATTAAAGAAGAGATGAGTAATGAGTCAGAGTGGTGTTTTCTGTGTATTTTTTAATACTAAGTGAATATTAATACCTGTATTTCTCTGTTGTTGAGAAATGCTTGTAGCTGAAGACATGTCTACATCACCTATTTCATGGATATCACCAGTACACGTATTTACTAGCATGTAGCAACTCTAAGGATAGTTTTTTAAGATATATTTTGATTGTTCTCTACTCATGCTGTCCAGTCAAAAAGTAGCTGCCTCTTCTTAAAAGACTAGATCAAATGAAGGCAGTAGATTAAGCATTACCACTTTGGTCCTAATGTAATTTTTGTACACGTACTTCTGCAAATTTTAGTTCAGAGATTGTCAAAGGGAAGTTTTCTAACATTTCTTCTGAATCTGCTTCTGAAATACATTAGTGTGAAAAAGAGGGGGCAGCAGATTAATTAGTGAGTAAGTGAACCAGTTAATTAATATTACAATTAAATCTGCCTGAGGTATGCTTATAGCATCCTTGGCACTTTTCAAGTAATGAAAAAGTGTTTGCTCTCTCCCTCTTTCTCAAAGCTCCACTGAAAATGTGGCTTGTCTGAAACAATGCTCATATGGAGTTGGTCAGAATGAGGTAGGGGAGTGAGTTACCATGGTGTCAGAATTATTTTGTGTCCTATGATAGGACTATTCTTCTACTGTTCATGGGAGTGAAATAGAATAGAAAATTTGTAATTATATACAATATGCTGCCAAGAGATCAACTTTGTTGCTTTTGGCAATCACTAATGATTTTTTATTTTGCAAGAGCAGCATAATGTTTTATTTCTGCCCCCATTTTTCATAAAAAGTTAATTTGCATACGTTTCTGCAAGAGTGAACCATGTTACTATGGGAAAAAAAAAAGCTCTAAGTATCATCTGAAACAGAGAGACTTTACCATAAGCTAAAAATAAGGAAAGAAAAGGTGAAATAAAATCATATAACACACTTCAGTCCCAAGACTTCGTGCTGAAAAAAAAGGATTTTCTTTCCTTTGATGGTAAGATGGTAATTCAGCGTCCTGCTTTGTGTGTCTGGTCATCACAATGTCGTCTGGGGGCTAAATCCACATAGGTGAGCTAGGATCAGTACTGAGCTCTAAACACATGGTCCCCATAGCTGGTGATGTCTCCAGCATGGTCCCCAAGCTCCATGTCCAGCACAACCTGACCCTGGGATTTACTGATTTATTTATTTATAAGCAAAACAGCAGCAAATATGGAAAAGAATGCTTAGATTTTTCTCTTCCAAAAACAGTCAGTTCAAGCTGTGGGCTGGGAGCAGCCACCCTCCTGGCCCTGGAGTTCAGCATCTTAATCAGATCCCGCTGTTGCCACACAAACCTTGGGAGGCAGCAGCAGCAGCAATCCCTCCTAACGCTGTGCAGTCGTGAGCCCCGTCACCGTACTCTGCATTTCCTACCAGGGTCAGAGCTGTATCTCTGTTTCTGGGCATTCAGAAGGATGCAACCTGGGCTCAAAAGAGATTGCTAGTTGTTCATATATTTGTGATCTAAAGATGAATGCAATGAGTTGGAGTCAAAATCAATGGACAGAGGGAAGAAGGGAGAGTACTGGACTTGGGAGCCTCAGGAAGGTTACAGTGTTTCACATCTATCAGTGGCAGTGTATTTTACCAAGAAAATGAAGACGCTCACTTCTGCTTGTTCATATGAGTAATGGGGTAAAGGGAGAGCAAGTCCTTTTTCTTCTTCTTTTTTTTTTCTTTTTTAAACAGGAGCAAATGCAGCATGTGTTTCTGTTGGCATTGGTCAGTGCCCGGGTGGAGATTCATGAAGCACATCGGTGAGCCACCAACCAGCACAGTCTGCTCCAGCACATGTGCTCCCACTGCTGTGATGTGGAAGAGGTCACAGGACTGCAGCGCTTCCACTCAGAAGCCCTGTCCTGGTATGCTATAAAGCTGACATGGCATAACTGTCAATAACAATTGCCGTGCACCGGAGCTTCTGGGCTGAAAAATCCGCTTAATCCTTGGGCCTGTACCAGTGGACAGGCAATACCTTGGCCAGAGATTTATAGGTTAAGAGTCTGAGCCCTTCTGATCTCCAGAAAGTAAAGAGATCCTGCTCACAAAATATGTTTCCAAATTCACCCTTCTTTCTTATTACACTCTTCACGATGTTTATATATAAAAAAAAAAAGATAAGCATATGTATTAATGTGGGTCTTAAACTATTGTAATACTATAATCATGATTATTTGCCATGCTTTTGTCAGAGATGATAGTTGTACTCTGTATGAATGTCTAAAATATAGATATGAACAATTGGGTAGAGCAAGCGTGGATTTCACTCGTTTCACTAATCTCCCTTCCTCTGCGTTTAAAAGGCTGCCACAATTGTTGCCAGAACGAAGCACAAGTCACAAGACAACTAGAGGCAGCTACATAAGAAGAGATTAAAAAGACCAAGTACAAATATTTAAAGGGAATTTGAAAAGCTATTAAAAAAAAATCCTTGAAATTTCTATACTTTGTACTTCCAACATTCAGAGCAAAATTTTAATTGCCTATTTACAGTCGGGATGAGACTCCAGAACATTTCTTCACTGTTTAATCCTGTGATTTTGCCCTTGCTTATCCCTTTCTCTTTCCACTGGGGACTAGGGCTGTAATTCACTCTGACCAGCAGAACGAAGCAGGTTATCTTTCAAGTGGTGAACGAAGCGGTGGTGGGATGGACGTATTTAGTAAGACTTTCCCTGCAAAGTTCCCATTTTACTGAGATCCCAGAGCATGAAAGAGCTTGTAGAAAGGAGAAGCAGGGCTTTCAGAAATTATTTCTTCCCAAGCAAAGTCTGTTCACATGTACTTCCTGGGTTCACTAACACAAAGGAGAGGGCAGAGAAACCCCATCAGCTCCCCACAGGACTGTTGGTTCCCAAGAGCCCATGTGTCCCCTCACCACAAGCCCAGGCCAGGCAGAGCGGCGCTGCTTCAGCAGATTTGGAGACTGAATGGACTGTCTTCAGTTCTGCCACCCATCTTTTGTAATCTGAATTATATAATATATACATATAAAATAATCAT
>NW_010233281.1:0-12602 GCF_000690775.1 Eurypyga helias | reverse complement strand
TTATCAATGCTTATCAATATCTACAAGGTGGGTGTCAGGAAGATGGAATAAGTCTCTACACAGAGACTCTGACTTTAAGGCATCTTTTACAGAGCATGAATAAACTCTCTCCCACCCACCTGAGACCTCAGAGCTCTTTTAAAGCATGGGCTGGCATCTGGCAGAGGTCCCCCATGGCTGCTGCAGCTAAGCCCCTTCCTCATTATCCCTCCTCTTCCACATCCCACGATGATGCTTTTAAGGTGGAAAAGATCTTTCCTGCTCTGCAATGAAATGAAGGATTTGGGGTTGATGTGGCTGCTATGTTCACAGGCTCTGAAACAGGACTTCTTTCCCCATGTAATGGAAATGGGGACAGCACCTGAGTTTCTACTCCTGTCCTCACCCAACATCAGTACAAGCTGTTCCTCCATTTCGACTTTCCTTCCCTTCTCTCCCCGACTACCATCCAGTTAAGCAACTAACTGAATGTTTTCCACAATAAAAAAATATAATCAAAAACATCCATAAGAACATAATTGTGTTCAGACCCTGTCTGGAAAGACAAAAAGCAAGCCAAACAAATGAATGTGTTCTGAAATGGGTATACAGTGAAAACAAATGGATGTGATAAACCCATTGCATTTTGAGGCAATGAAGAGGAAACACATCACCATCCACCTGAAGAAGGAAACCAGGCTTTGTACCACAAACATGCTTTGGTTTGAATAATCAACCAAACCCCCACTGCCCATGTGTCACCCATCTGAACATGTCTCCTTCCTCTAAGTACAGCACTGCCTCTGCAACGAGGCTGGAAGACTCAGAGAGGGAAGGGGAAGGGTACAAGATTTAAATGAGTATATTTACAGACAGAAAAAGTGTTCATACAGTTGTTTCTAATCTCAGTGGGGATGAATACTGGGTCAAAGAGAATTGTCTCCGCTGGACTGGAGTCCAGCATGCCTGCCTCGCTTTTACCCTCTGCAGAATGGGAATAGTTCTCCCATTATCCCGGCATGGTGGTGAAGATGAGTCCATGTGAGGATGACAGTAGGTAAGGACTAGCTTGCATTTCTGTTCCACATCTTGTCTCAGTACAAAACACTGCATTGACATTCCCCCTTGCAGTAGCCAGTACTTGTGCTGGTTCCCCACTGATCTAGGAAATGTTAAAATACTGCAGAACATGCCCATTAAGTGCTTTCGGATCTCAGGAAATATTTTTTTGCTTGCTTGCCCTTAAGTTTTTTGGGCAGAAATTCAGACCTGGATTTCTAGGCTTATTATTTCCCCTCCGCATTATACAGTGTCATGGAAACTTGCTTCTCCCTCAGTATATTTTTCCCTACCGTCATTCATTTTACAGATAACTGGACTAACAGTTGTAGTTGCGTTCTTCCAAAAAAAACCCCTCAAACTGGGGCAGCAAAAGGAGGCAGTCACTGCGTCAGCTGCCAGAGGCACCTGCAACGATTTGAGCAGCAACCAGCTGCAATTGGTCACGCTGAAACTTCATACTCCCAGTCCCTCGCAAGAAGCCGCTCCGGTTTGTCACTTCGCATTAGCTGCTGCAAGGGACTGCGTGCTCCCAGGGTCGGTGGTGAAGCCAAGCCTGGCACCGCGTGGCCGCTCCTGGCCGAGCGCAACAGGGCAAGGATGCTTCTCCAGGGGAATTTGGAAAGGCACTTGGCTGGTGGAGACAGGATGGGCTTTAAAAGGCTCCGTCTGCAGCTTCCATTAGGGATTCGAACTACCACTGCTTCGGAGCCAACTTGGCTTGCCATTTGCAAAAATAAACATCAAAATGCATGGGCTGGGAGAAAATATGTCCCAAATTGAAAGATCTCATCTCCCTACAAGCCGCAATGGCTGATCCGGTTACAGGCAGCGTTACAGGTGCCCCGGCTGCCAGCTGCCAGCTGGATTTTGGTGGCTGCTGATTTTAATAAACCTTTTGCTTCATTTTTTTTCTGTATCTATCTCACAGGTGGATCAGCAGAGAAAGAAGTGGAAATAAAAGACTTTTCCCTGGATGCAAGGTTGACTGAGGCCAGCAAACCAAAGACCAGCTCTGCCCACAGTGCCCACATCAACGTCAGACCCTGGCCCAGGACTCTTCGTCCACATGAATCACCCTTCCCAACTGCTGAAAAACAGGAATCATGGATTTGCACACACGAAAACACCTAACACGTTTACAGACTTGCAGATTTTCAGAGGGGGTTGGATGGCTTCCGTAATTTGGCTGAACACCACAGGATTTGAGGACCTCCCTCATTCATTTTGGCTGCTCTTGGTCCAGCACACTTGCTTGAGACTCACTTTGAATGTATTCCCCAAAATAGCCATCCCAGACCAAGGTCTAGGAGAATTCAAGCAGGTGAAGAGCCGGGTGCACCTAGCTCAGATGTTTGCTTCTCCCTCCTGTTCCCAACCCAGTAAAAAGTGCTGAAATAGCCACAGTGGGTTACTGTGAGCGGGCTGCCAGGAGATATATCTGAGCATCTTCCAGAAGCTCTCAGGCTAAATCAGCATCTCCACTTTCTAGGTTTGAAAAATCATGGTACAAGTACGGATAATAAACATGGCTGGATCAAAAAACACCCGTGATCTACTTCTTTGGACTGCATATTTTGTTGTGCCCTAGGTGAGTAAGATAATGTGTCTGCTGTACAGGAGCGCCACCCTCAACCCTCCTCCTTGGAGAGCAGGTCCCAGATACCTGTGTGAGCACCTAGAGTTCAGTAACCTCTGTCAAGGAAGGTGATTTGGCCATGGACACAAGCATTTCAGGCATGAGTTGTTCCGCACCACTCCAGTTCCTAGCTCCAGTAACCAGCCAGGTACCTACCAGCTGCATCCCCCTGGTCCAGTCCTCCCTCACTTTCCCACACTGGGAAGGCCATGAACAGGAGGGTAGGGCAGAAGTTTGAAGCTCACGCATTGCCCTCCCCAGAGGGAGGTATCTCCCACCTCGGTCACTTCTGTGCTAACACAGACGAAAATCCCATCTCTCCTACCTACCCTGAGGCAACGTCAGCCACATCCTACCTGTGCTGCATGCTGCGGGGTCTGCCATGGACAGGTAGTTGCATCTTTCTAACAGGACTGGGAAACACATTGTTTCAGCTCTTGGCTAAGAGTCAGCAGTTGGGGGCTTGCAAAAAAAATCTCTGTCCAGCTAAGCCAGCACTGCGGCAGGATTTGTGCTCAGCAGCACCACTGCAGATCCTTAACCACCCCATGGCTGGAAACCCCAGGGGTAGAGCACTCCTCCAGCCTTGGATCTGAAACACAGCAGGGACAGCCGGCTCCCTTCAGCCCCATCTTTGTGTCTCTCAATGTGCAGAGCTAAGCCCACAACCACAAACTGCCTCTGTGGCCACCAGCAGTTTCCCACCCCTGTGGCAATGGAAGAAGCTGGATGGAGAGCCAAAAAGGTGTCCTGGGGCCAGGGTCAGGTGCCTGCTCACCACCAAGTGGATGTACAGCAGCAGGTAGCCTCATGCCATGAAATCCAGAATGATTTAGTGCATTTGGCAGAAGTTCTTTAAAGCGTGGCTCTGGATAATTAAAAACAGCCTGGAGCCATGTGGGTCTTCTTTCATTGCCAGTTCCTGGAAGGATTGCTGTTTCACCCTGCGGAGGAGGCAGCCATGTACATACACACACATACCCATGGCTGCCTAGGCACTGCCTTGCTCAGCAGGCTGGAAAGCGGGTATTTTTAAGGATATCAGGTACTTGGATGTGCCTTAGATACAGTCAGAGAAAGCTGGGTTCTGGAGTAATCTGCATCACTTAACAGGAAGCAAGTTGGTCCAGATTTATTCACCAGGGGTTGGGACTCCCCTCACCGCATCCTGAACCCGCGTTAGTATCGGGGGGCACAAACTGGGGGTCTCACCTTGGCAGCTCCCTATTTGTCACGGCTTCCAGTGGGGACAAGAGTTCAGATGGGTGAGGAAAAACTCCTTATTCGACCCCAAATTCAGACTGTTCACAACTGACATCGAATTCAAAGCTTTCATGCTACATCAGGTCAACCCCTCCTGAATGGTATATGGCAGTCAGCCAACTTGCCATTAGATACAGAAATAAGGTGCCTCTAAGAGAAACCCTAAAAACAGAGAAATTTCCCCATTTCTCTCCTGGGAAGTGCTCAGAACACCTTCTGAGTGCTCTAAATATAAGACCATACGCAATGGAAACATCCCATGGATAAGACTATTTTGAACTCCTCCGTGATCGTTTATTCTGTATTTTAGCAGCCTGTGTGCATGTAGAAAGACAGAAAACTGATAGGGAGATGTCAATCAGACCTCTAAGAGTCCCCTACCACAGCCTGGGTGGGAAGATTTGGAAATGAGTCAATGCCATTTCTATGCCAAAAGACTCCCGGGGATGTTACCCAAATGTATCAACTGTCTCAAGGTCTCCCCTCGTCCCAGACAACTTTCAGCAGTTTTCTATTTCATCTAATATTGCTTGCATGTATTCAAATTAAACACAGATCGTAGGGAGAGGGGTACACCCTGGGTGGGTTTCTGGGAGGAAAACAAAAGCACTGTAAATCATTAAAACAACCCAAAAGCAATGTACACTTTCTATCATGCTATTAAGCTAATGGAGCAACAACTCTTCTAACGAATGGCAGGGCAGGAAACCGAATGTAAAACAAGATTTTCAAAACTCTAGATAACTTTAATCTGTTTCAAGGTCTTTTTGCCCTTCCCTTGCCACGTAGCAGCATCTTGAACTGAGAATATTTTCTATTTCCCCAGTGCCTTAGGACCAGAGAAGGGAGGATCCTTTGTGGAGCTCATGCCACAAGCAAACACAAAAGGCCAGTATTTGGAAATTAAAGAAAACTGTCTTAAACAAGCCAGGCTGCTGCCTGTTCTTTTCCAGACCAGTCCTTCCTCTAAAACTGCTGGCTCTGGGCTCCACAATCAGCATTTTCCAGTCCTGCGATTCCTCTCCCAGCACTCGGAGCCAGGTTTTTCATGATTCATGTGGCGGAGTCACCTTCAGCATCATCCATGTCCATCTCACAGCAGAAAGAAGCAGCTCTGGTCGCTGCATCCACAGCAGCTGGGCTCTCTCCAGCAACACCATAAGCATCTCTCCAGCAGGTATCTAGCCATGATCCTATGTTATCAGTGTCCAGACTCAACATCAGGATGCTGATAAAACTGCAGGGATGTCCCCAACTTTCCTTCTTCTTTTCCCCTCTCTGGGGAGATGAATCAAAACAGGTCCCCATGGCAATGTGAGCAAGCCCTTCTCTGGGAGCCCAAAGAGCTTTTGTATAAGTGGCTGTTTCTCTGTGATTTAAGCCCTCGTGGTCCCGTGAAGTGACGCTGAATGAGACCCACTACCATCCTCTCACTTGAGAGCATCCGGGAAGAAACAGGCTGAGCGAACACGCTGCTGCCCACAGGTTCAGGGAATGACCTGAACCAGTGGCTCCCAGTGCATGCACATGCTCGTTGCTAAATTACAAATAGCTCTGAAACTATTTCCTCTACTTCCACAGAGGAAGCATGCCATTTAATTTAATTTTCACTTTGCATAATAATGGAAAAGCCATTTAAGCAATTACATTGCTTTTCTTACCTGCTTTCCTTTTCAGCTGCACCAAAGCCTTGCAGGTGTTGTAATCAGGTCATCAGGCTGTTACAGCAGCCACTGCAGAAGACGACCCAGGCCCAAAGATGCTAAGCAGATAGTTGTAGACTACCATGCTAACTCACTAATTACCTTGCTTTTTATTTAGGGCACTGACTATTCTCATAAAAGCTTTGTTATTAGCCAGATAAATCTCTGAAGGGCTCTCAGAAGGTAAATCTGTTCATCTAAATCAATTGAAGTAACAGCGTGGTTGTGGCTCTGATGCTTGAGAGAAGAGGAGGTAATGCAGAGAGAGAGGCTTAGTAAAAGATATTATCTCCCCCTGCAATCTTGCCAGACTTAATTGAAGTTATTGGACTCCTTAAGTTCCCTGGGCTTTATCACAGCACTAGCGTCTCACAGTTGCCCAGGACTGGTTTGACAATCTGCTGCTAATTTGCTAATTCCCTCATTATGATGCATATGGAGTCATTTTGCAACTCTTCTGTGTGAAAAAAAGGGGAGGAAGGTGCCCTGTAAAGCAGCCCATGGCCCCAGGTCGTGAGCACCTCCGTAGCTCAGGGCATGCTGGAACAAGCCAAAAGACCACGATTCTGTATCAAGCTGCTGACAAATCCAGGAGTTAAACACACTCTGAATAATAATAAATAACAAGCACTGTTTGACACTTCTATAGACCTTATTATCACCAGATCTCAAGTCACTTTGGTGTAATCCAGGAGTGCAGACAAGGCAGGGTCTTATTTAAGACATCCCACCACCCTGAAGAAAGCCAAGTGGTGAGCTGAAATTACAGCCTCCAGATTTGCACTAAAATGGTAAAACTCCACAAGGGAGCACAATTTCAATCCCAACCCACTGCATCACCCCCAGGCATAGCAGCAGGCACTGTGAGAGGGGGGGGAAACTGCGGGGAAGGCGCTCAGCTCCCCGCTTGAGTGAGTAGAAATCAACCCCATGAGTGCAGAAAAACGTTGTTCAGCCTTAGCCATGAGAAAAGTTTGTTGTGAGAAAGAGATACTGGCACATGCAGATGCTCTCTGGGCCTTCAGGATTTTCCCATTCCCCTCTCCATCCCTGGAAGAGGATACTGGCTGCATCACCAAATGTTCACCTCTACCTCCCAAAAAAAAGTTGGACTTCTTTTGAGCAAGGAAAGGTCGCAAGGCTGCTCTCTGAAAGCATCAGTAATGAAACACCAGCACCACCAGCTACACCAGAGAATACGGGGGTGCCACGCAGGGGTCTGTGAGCTATTTTAGGGGCACTGGGAGAAGCAGGGCATAAAGGAAAAGAGGTGTCTGGGTTGGTTTCCCGAGGCAGGGGTGACGTGGAGACATCATGCCGGCTGGCAGAGGACAGCCTGGCATGCCTACGTAGGAGGCTGTCAGACTTCACAAACTCTTTGATATGTCTGCAGCTCATCCCTCAGGGGTCAACATGAAACATGGGTAAAAACATGGAGCTTTTAAGAATTTTAATTAGTTTTTTATTACTTTTTAATTGTTCCTTTCTTTAGTAAAAGCACCTTATTAAAAGAAATTGCTGTGACTTCAAGATTCATTGGATAGGTGAATGCTGCATTTCTCCCAAGGGTAGAGGGTGGGAAGAAGTGACTAAAAGTGTAGCTCCAAAGGGAAAAAAAGAGCATTCCTCTGTTATTATCTCTACCAACATCAGCTCTGGGACCGGGCCAAGCCTGAGACCCAGGTACCTGCAATGTGCTGCAAGAAGGGGCCCCTCGTTCTGCAAGACATTGTAACCACTTGTTAAAAACCCAGGTCCGACCCCAGTCCTGGTGGGAACTCAGGACTTTAGCAACAACCTTGAGGAAACTGCTGCAACGGTGAGCTAGAGTAAAGCAGGAGCTCTGCAAACTTCACTAGGGGACTGGGAGAAAAGTCAGGATGGAGCTCAATTAATTCCAGTTGCCAACCTGAACGCCAAAATGCAAGTGCCTAAAGAAACAGCACCTGGAGCTACTGCTGCTCTCTCCAGAGTGGCCAGAACAAGCACCTGAGTGAATTTATGAGACTGTGGGCTTATTGGAAAACTATGGAAAGCAGCGCCTGGCCCTCAGCCTAGACTGCAGGGTCTTCTTCCCCACTGGCTCGTCTGTCGGCACATGGGGACATCCCACTCCTGCATGTTTAAGATTTCTTTCTTGAAGGACATCCAGCCTTCCTGGACTCCTTTTCCAGTCAGGACTGCCTCCCAAGCGGGTCTGTCAGCCTGCCTCCTAAACAAGGCAAAATCAGCCCTCCAGAAGTCCAAGGCAGTAGTTCTGCTGATCCCCATCCTTACTTCTCCAAGAATACTCTATCATTTTGTGATCACTATGTCCAACTGTCACACCCACCACCAGTCCCTCTCTGTTCACAAACAGCAGGTCCAGCGGGCACCTTCCCAAGTTGGCTACTCACCAGCTGTGTTGGGAGTTATCTTCCACACACTCCAGGAACCTCCTGGACTGCTTCCTCTCTGCTGTGTTGCATTTCCAGCAGATATCTGGTCAGTTGAAGTCTCCCACAAGAACAAGGGCTAGCGATTGAGAGACTTCTCCTAGCTGCTCATAAAATATTTTTTTCTGCCTCTTCATCCTGTTTGGGTGGTCCATAGCAGACTCCTACCACAATATCTTCCTTGTTGGCCTCTCCCCCTGATCCTTATTCATGAACACTCAACCTATCATCACCATCATTAATCTCTAGACAATCAAAACACTCCTTGACATACAGAGCTACCCCACCGCCTCTCCTTCCTTGCCCATCCCTCCCAAAGGGTTTGTAGACATCCATTGCAGCACTTCAGTTGTGTGTGCCATCCTACATTTCCATGATGGAAACTTTATCATGTTTCCTGTTGTGCAATGGCTTCCAGCTCCTCCTGTTTGTTGCCCATGCTGCGTGAATTGCTATAGATGCACTTCTTTTGGGCTATTGATCCTGCCACCTTTTTGGCAGGAGAAGCACTAATTCCTACATGACCATTCTCAGGTGCTTCCATGGTTTCTAACAGACCAATAGCCCTTGTATCTTTGCTGCAACCTGGATCTCCACCCCCTACCTCCACCGAGACAGCAGACTGAAGGACTTCACTAGAACACTGTCCCTCAAACACTGGCGTTCCACCCTCAGGTTTATCTCAAGTGAGCCTGATTTTATCCCTGAAAAAGCAGGCCATGCCCTGTTTGCCTGCCCTGTTGGCAGTGCTCCCCAGGGGCTTATTTTATAGGTGTGGGGGCTCGGCCGCTGCTGCCCCCAGCCCCACTCAGGTCTCCTCAGACACTGTGGTGGGAGCTGCAGGCTCCCGGTGGCTCTCAGCTCCCCTGGGAGTCCCCCAGCTGAGGAAACCCCCTGCACACCACGCTGGGGTGCTCTGCTGCAGATTCTGCCAGCACCAAAGCTGCTCACCTCAGCTACGTCCCTGAACACAGCTGTCCCAAGACCCGGAGGCAGAACCTTAGGTACTAACTCCTGGCACCAGACCTTCACCCCAGCTGCCTTCTGCTCTGAGGATCTGAGTGTCTCCGTCCCTTCCCTTTGCACAAAACATCCATGATGGATTTTAACTAGCAAGACATGTCAGTACACAGCTGTGAGACCCCTGACTCCTCACTGCACTCTGAGCCTCAGCAGAAGACCCTTTTCTCTCTGTCTGGGTTCTTTGCAGCTTGACACCATTGTGGATATCCCCAGGCTCCCTAAGAGCCTCTTCTCCAAAAGGTTTCAAGAATAACGCTCCAAGTAATGCTCACATTTTGTGCCACAAAGCTGGCACATGCCACAGGTTTCAACTCAGGAGCCAGCATGGGACAGCTCACCCGAGTGCATTTGGAAACAGAAATTGTTCACACTGTGATGGGATGTGAACAGATATGGTGGCAATTGGGAAAGTCACCATCGGATCTGACGAGACAAAGAGCGGAGCAAAACACTGAAGAAAGCTGTACCCTGGACAGGGGCATGGAAGAGCTAGGGAACGAATTCCTAACACCATGACAGCCAGAAACACCATCCCCTTCCCAGGCTGAGGCACACAGGAGCTGGGAGACGGCGCCCAGCAGGGCAAACAGAGATGCAGGAGCTGAATGGGAGCACTGTCAGCCCAAACTATTTTTAACTGGTGGAGAGGAAGCTTTTACTTTTCATTATGAAGGGGAGACAAAGTGTCCATCAGTTGCGCTGAATTTATTCACTCGACGGGTGGGTGTTGAAGTATGTAAAGCCCCCAGCCCTGGTCTGTGCGACCAGCAGCTCTAATCCCCCCTAATCTGCTCACAGCTGCACAGGGTCAAAGAGCGCAACAGCTGAAATGCACTTTTGATACATAGGCTTTGGGTTGCCCCAGCTCACCCTGGGGGTTTCTGCCTTGGGATTTCCATTAAAGCTAACGGGCAGGATTCACTGCTGGCATAAACAGCACCAACCCATCAAGATCCCCTGCATTTAACTCAGTGCAGCTAAATAAACAGGGCAGAGGCATTCCAAGCAGACACTGGGAGTTGGATCTGGTGGTCCCTCGATGCCACATTACTCCCCTGGAGCAAAATCTGTGGATTTGGCAGCAGTAGCACCTTTCCTTGCCAAATACATTGTTTGGGGCGTTGAGGACCGTGCGGGCTGGCAGGGAGGAGGCAAGGCTGAGACCAGGGCTCTCCGCCTCCCCGCTCTTGCCCAGCTTTGAGATTTAATTGGAAGATAATTCATTTTCTCTTATACATCAATTCTGCTGCTGTCCCTAAATATGTATTTGAACATCACCATTCCCCAGAATGTCAGCAGTGAGAAAACACTGGTTCACAGGGCATCCCATGGAGCAGGGTTGTGTCACTCTCCAGACAGCCATGCGGCAGCTCAAACTCTGAACGCTGGAGGTCGGCCAGCTGGTGAAAGGAAAGGGCTCAGCCAGCTGCCAAGCTCCCTCCATCCATCTCCCAAACAAGCCACTAGTGCATCTGCTGCCATACCTAAATATAGTGCCTTGGATGAATCCACAGAAGACACAAGCAATGATACATGTCCTGTCCATCCTGACCTAAAGTGAAGCTTAAAATGTTCTTGGCTACCAGTGAAAACCACTAGCCTCATAAAACAAAGGTTGCCACTAAAACAGCTCTCCAAGTTCCACTTTGGAAAATGTACATGCACATCCAGATCATGCACACACATAACTGCAGGTTGCTCCTCACTGCCAAGCAAGTATTTATTAAAATCCTGCATTTATTACACACACTACAGCCCCATAAAGGGGCCCAGAAGCCACTAACAATGGGCATCGCTGGGTTTGCCGTACTAAAAATGTATTTTCTTAAGGGAGGATCGCCTAGAGAGTGAACTACTCATTGCAGCCTCCCTTGAGAGGAGAAAGAGATGTTTCATTCGGCTTGTTCAGAAATAGGTGCCAGCACTGCTGAGATGAACCGTGCCCTCATCGCTCAGATGAACCGTGCACTCAAGAGTATTTTTCCCCAGCTGCTACAAAGACGGCTTTGGGCCATTAGTTCAGAAGTAGATGTTTCTGCTGTTACGTGGAGTTAGGCAAGAATAATCCCTTACAGCCTGTCATGGTTGGGGCACTGCTCTTGCTACACCGCTCTTGCTACACCAGATAAGGACAAAAGTACAAAAGCAAAGCTCTGCCCCTGAACATTTCTGCTGAAGTTAAAGTATGGGATCTGCAGTCAGCAAAACCAGGAACAACCTGGTCGGAGTAGGACAGGATCACAAGCAATGCTGGTTTCCAACGTATGGCTCATGAACATGTTGATACACCCCTGGCTGTCTTCAAGGCCAGGCAGGATGAGGCTTGGAGCAACCTGGTCTGGTGGAAGGTGTCCCTGCCCATGGCAGGGGGGTTGGAACTGGATGATCTTTAAGGTCGCTTCCAGCCCAAACCATTCTGTGATTCTATGATTCAATGATACTGAGCCTTGCTCTGGTCCATGGGAAACTAAAGAGTTAACAGCAACCGGCTTTGAAAAAAAGAGTTTAACATCTCACTCCCCACTAGTGTGTTCCTTTGACAATGATACCACCAAAGGACCAGGAAAATCAGGGAGCTGCTGCTCTGCATTCCTATATATGTTTGCAAATGGCATGGGAATGCCTGTGCCCACTTAGAAAACAAGTCCAAAAGCCCCTTACCCGGTTGTCCTCTTGAATCTCCCAGTCACTGGAGAAGCTCAGGACGTGCTGTGCCTGAGAGCAGTTAGAGAACTGGAAAAGGCTTGCAAACATCCTTCTGTTCTCCTGGGTGTCCGGGAAAATTGCCTCCTGGAAGTTGACTCCGTGTGGCAGGAGGATGTAGTTCTCATCCATTCTGAAACACAGAAGCACGGGCAGCCTGCTGTGAGGCTGAACGGCTCTTTCTCTCCTGCAGAAGTTGTCGTACTACAGCCTGGCTCAACAAGTGCCACCAAAGTCACACAGACTTTTAGCCGACACGTGGCTCAGCTCTCCTGGCACTTTGTTGCCAAGACAGCAATTTCCACCATGGAGGACTGGACCAGGCAGCAGCAGTAAGAACCCAACAGGCTCCCACCGCCCTGCAGACATTAGTGAACCCCCATGAATGAGGCAAATCTGTATTTCAGGCCATGGTTCCTACAGAATTGGCATCGCTTTGCCCTTGATCCCAGAGTTTAAGTCCTCCTCCAAGCAGGCAATAACTAACTTGTGTAAAACATGTTTAAAGACATTGCCACAGACCGAGAACTCGGCAGCATCCAGACGTGTTTCGTTATGCACCCAGCGTAAGAACACACCAAGTATTTCAAAACAAGCCACCGAGTAGTATTTTGCAAACTCTCTTGGATTGAAAGGTCACGGCGATGGCTCTGTTCCCACATTGTGGTTTATTTTCTTATTCTTTCGATGAGCCCGAAGTCGGGATTTGGCTGGGACTCGGGAGAGCCGAGGGAAAGCTATTAGTATTTGGGGATGGGTTTTAAGCTCCCATGCCAAAGTTGGGCGAACGGGCTCTGG
>NW_010233280.1:567-1775 GCF_000690775.1 Eurypyga helias | reverse complement strand
AGAGGAGAAATTATCCAGTGGGTTGTAATTATTCAGTTGGTTGGATTTGTGGAAATTATTCCAACTTTCTCCCTCTTCTCTTGGGTCAATGGCACAACTGTATGAGTATTTTGGAAACTTTTCATAGTCTTGGAGTGCTCTATTGTTTGGGATTAGCATGCTCCTACATGTTCTCCAGTTGTGGTTTAAAGTTAGAGAACTGTTTGGAAATGGTGCCTCATCTGCTACCAGTGGTCAGGGCAGAGTTGGGATCTGTGCAGCAGGCAGGGTGGTGGCATGAGCCTGCACAGCTACATTACCCCCCGCAGCCACTGTACCCCCCCGCGGCGACTTTAACCCCTGTGACGGGCACTGTAGTTACATCACCCCCCGTGGCTGGTCCATCTCCCACAGTGGCTCCAACTGCTGCATGGGATAATGCGACCATGCAAACCCCCGTGTGCCAGTACCAGGCTCAGCGTCAACCGGCACCAGTGTCATTTGCCCCAGTGCAGAAAAAGAAATGGACATGCAAATCAGCCCATCTGGTAACAGAGGAGGAGGCAGCAGGGTCATGCCAAGGGACAGAGATAAAGGAGGAGGAGGCAGCAGAGCCATTCCTAGTGACAGAGGATGACAATGATGCAGAAGTAACCACTTGATCTTTATCCATGAGGGAGCTATGGGATATCCGGGGAGACTTTGGCAGTTGTCCAGGTGAACATATCATGACCTGGCTGCTCCACTGCTGGGATAACGGGGCCAGTAGCATGGAGTTAGAGGGAAGAGAAGCCAAGCAGTTGAGGTCACTTGCTAGAGAAAGGGGCATTGACAAAGCGATTGGAAGTAGGACACAAAATGTAACCCTCTGGAGACAACTCCTGACAAGTGTGAAGGAAAGGTATCCCTTTAAAGGAAAGTGTGCCACATCACCCAGGCTAATGGACTGCCACAGAGAAAGGCAACCAGTACCTGAGGGAATTAGCTGTGCAAGTGAAAGTTTATCATGATCCGAACAATGCACGGTTATCCACAGATCCAGATAAAGTTCAATTCACATGTCGCGTGGCGGAAATTAATGCAGAGTGTACCATCCTCGTTTGCCAGTGTGTTTGCAATAATGACTCGGAAAGAGGATGAGACGTCGACAGTGGATGAGTTGGTTCGCCAATTCTGGGAATACGAGGAAAGACTTTTTCCCCATACACGCCTGTGTCTCAGTTGTAAAG
>NW_010233280.1:0-473 GCF_000690775.1 Eurypyga helias | reverse complement strand
CCAGTATCTCGGCTATTAGGAGTAAATGTTCCTCTGCTTAAAGAAGAGAATACAGCAGGTATCCATCACAGGGTACCCTGTGGTTTGACCTACGTGACCACGGAGAGGACATGAGGAAGTGGGGTGGAAAACCTACCTCGCACTTAGAGGAACGAGAATGTGAATTGAAAGGGAAAAAAATTCGCCAGTGGTGATTCTTCCAGGAAAAGTATCCAAACTGCTCTGCTGCTCCCATATCCAAAGGGGATGGAAGCCCTGACCAATATTCAGTTTCTCCAAGACATGAGGGAAGCACATCAGTATTAGAGTCGCCCTGCCTCCAGCCAGGTGGAGGAAAGGGACAACCATACCTTTCTCGCTATTCTCGCTACTTGGGACCTGGCTGTACATCGGTCAGCAGGTGGTGAGCACTTGTATCACATTGTATCACATGTTCTATTTTCTAGTCTTTTAATTACTTATAATTGGTAGTA
>NW_010233279.1:1923-13709 GCF_000690775.1 Eurypyga helias | reverse complement strand
GGGGGGGGCCCTTCCCGCCCTCGCTTGCTCGAAGGCCCCGTTTCTCCCCCCACCTCTTCTGAGGAGGGGGGTCTCACGTCGTCCTCTGCTTCGAGCCCCAGGCGCCCCCCACTTCTGCAGGCTTTGAGGAGGAGGGGTTCAGCGCCCGCGATCTGCCCCTGCCTCGGAGGGTGCCAAAACGGTTGAAGACACCCGAGTTGTAGAAGTATTAAAAGTGTTTGGGCGAGGGGCCTCTCTTGGCTGTGTTACATGTCAGTCTGGCTGCCTGCTGGGTCTCCCTGGGGTCTGTTTCTAGTGTCAGCTCTTAAAACTGAGCCCATAAGGCAAAACACATCCTTTGACTGTGGTTTTCAGGGACCGAAGCGTGGGATTCCCTTTCAGGTACTGTTCCCAGGGGGACAGTCTGCTTTCACTGGCTTTCTCCTGTATGGGATTAACCTCTGTGCTCTGACACATGGGGTCATTTATTCAGGGAGTTGTCTGGGAACGGCCTCTGACCTGGGTCATGTGGCAGGGGAGTGAAAACGAGCGTCTGGGCTTTAACTTTCATCAGGGAGTGCCTGCAGACACTGCCTTACCTTTGGCTGGAATGTAGTCTGCAGGCAAGAGCGATTTTCCTGACCTCTGATTTTGTGGCCAAGCCAAAGTGAAACTGTTTGTTGATGGGGCTGAGTGTTTTAAGGCATCAAAGTGAAATTGGAAGGAAAAACAATCCTTTCTTTCCCTCGACTTCATTTTAGTGTACTTTTGTGCGTCTCCGGAAGGATTTGAGTGACCGTATTCCTGTCGTATTCCTTCCGTGGTGGGGGGGAATATAGGGTGGTTCCCACCTACCGTTGCTGTTCGCGCAGGAATTTATTGCTCCACCGCTGAGGAAGTGAATATTCTGCTGCATTCTGCACGTTAATAGGTGCCCCAGTATCTGACCGAACAGGGCCGTGCTCGCGCTTTACTCACTGTTTAAACAAAGAAAAGATGGGACGTGATTTCCAACAGGTGACTGATGTCAGGCTTGCTTTTTAATGAGGACGAGTGTACATCACACTGTGGCTGCCCCTGTGGCTGTCTGGTGGCTCTTTGCCCATACAGCTGGTCGTGGTGACAGGTTTTATATCCTCCTTTCTGTGTGCACGAGGTTTTCTGTTCACCGTTGTTCCTTTTTAAAAAGAAGAATCACCCCAGCTGTAAGCAGCTGCACGTGAGGAATCTCTTGACTGCTGCTGTCCTGTCTCTCCAATTTCGAAATGGCATCTCACAATGTAGGACAGTGCTGCCCCGGTCTAGTACATCTGATGAAATGAGCCCGTTCCTGCCGGGGTTTGGAGCCATATGCTGGCTCAGCTCAGTGCGGGACTGGGAGACAGTTTACTCGCGCGGCAGGTGCTGCCGTCCCCTTCCACACGCGCCGCAGATCTTGCTGAAAGAGTAGAAGTGTCTTCACCCTCCCAGCCCTGTTGTGCTGGTGCACGTCTCTTGGGCAGAGCACCAGGGTTGTCTCTCCATGTGGTGGATGCCAGTTCAGCACTTCGTACTCTGCGAATCCCAACATAACTGGGGATGTTTGCCTTTTAAGGAGACTTTGTTCATAATGTTCAATAAGCTTGGTATAAAATAAGCTGTTTTGGTCCTGTTAAAAATATCTCTGGCTCTTTCTTCTGTGTCAAGAGATGATTAACTTCCCATTTATTCAGTAGCCTGCTATAAGTGGCAGCTACTTCCAAAACTTTGATGTGAGGTTCAGACGGGGCTGGAAATGTCCATCTTCTTTAGAGATGTCAATGATAGAATCCATGGAGAGAAATCTCAGTGCATCTGCCAGGCAGTGGGAATGCTCTGAGGTCCCGCACTGGTGTCTGGCTGCGGGACTGGCGATATTTGGGGCAGTTGCTGTGGTATGTAGACAACCGTGTTAACTTCCAGGTCATTCTCATTTGAGTTTACTTGCCTTAGTCTCCTCTAGAGAGGCATTTCATTTTGTTTAGCATCTTTAATCTGTGGGAACAGAAGGAAATGGAAGAATATAACTTCTTGCACAAACCTGTTGAATCAAAACCTTTTGGCAGCTCTGCCAGCTGGCACAGTGTGACAGCAACTCCATATTTGCGTTAAATGCTGCATTTGAAAAGAGTTTTGATCTTTGGGTCAGTGCAGTTTGGTCCCAACAGGAAATTATTCTGCGCTGGGGAATTTGAAGTCGTGACAAGTGACATTGCGTACCCCTGCTGCTTGAGGAAGTGCTGGTAGGGAGGGCGACAAACGGGGATCTGCTTGCTGGCGTTTCACTGATCAACCCAGTGGTTGGCTTGTCGTCGTGAAGCTGGCGGCTGGACACACTTCCTAAATGAAATGGAATAGCTGGAGAAGTAAGAGAGCTTTCAGGTGCTCAGGCTTTCCTCAGCTCTGAAGCAGGTAAGAAGTTGAGAAGAATCGCCCAGATTTAACTGGGGTCCTAACAACTAAACCCTCCTAAAGCAAGTGCAACGGGAGCCTTTGGAGCAGGGAGCAGAGCGCCGTTACTGCTTGAAGGATGGAGAGCCGTGTAACGTGGCGTCAGGTCATTCAGTGGCTGAATTAAACCCTTGTTTCCCTGTTTCACAGCGTGACGGGCCAGGCCTGTGTTTGTTCCAAGAGGGTCGAGTGTCTTTTGGTCTGTAGCTCGCAGAAGATAACTGCAGAATGTGAAGTCTGTGGGCAACTTCTCGTTCACCTCCTCTGCGTTTCTCGTGCCTACCCATCCTTCACGCTGCTGAGTCCCGGCTGTGGAAGCTGGTGCCTTTGTATCACCCCCAGCTTCGCAGCTGCTGTTCTCCTTCCTGCCCTCCCCGGAGTGCAGAGACACGTGTCCCAGCGTACTTCAGCTTTGGTGTGAATTCCCTGCTCTTTGTGTATCTGTTGTAGACACGCTTGCGCAACAGCGAGCGCACTAAGCTGAGCTGCCTTGCCTTGGCCACGCTGCCTAGTTAAGAAACCGTTCTTCAAAGCTGTGCAGCAGGAGGAGATGCTGTATCCCTTTGAAATCCAACTGTTCTGCAGTGAAACAGTCGTGCTGCCCTCCCTGCCCTGCTCCGGGCACTGGCAGCTGCCCTTTTGCTGGCAGTGCTGTGCTGGTGAGCCTCCACTTAACTCAGGGCCTTGCTTTTTGATTGGAGGTGAGTGATGAGAAGAGAAAAATGTGTGGTTTGCCTCAGCATTCTAGTGTTTCTCCTTGTTTCTGGGCACTTTTCCTACCAGCCCGACTGTTCAAGCTCTTCAGGTAGTTTAGCGACTTTTGCTTTCTTCTTCCCGTACCTTAAAGGGAGTTTCTCTTCCTTGTGCAGTCGTTTTCCGCAGGACTTTAGTCAGGCTGGGACCTCACCTGGTCTGGAGTGAAGAGTATCGCTTGTGTGTAGTAGCTCTCACGCATTCACTGACTCCGAAGTGTGCGTTGACAGCCCATGCGTCTGCAAAACTGTGTAAGCTAAACCCTCCAGAGGAGTAAGTAGTGAAATAACCCCCTGCCTTGAGTCCTTGCTGTCCTTACTTCCAGTGTGGCAGTTTGCCCGGTGCTCCCCATTATTTTACAGCCCTGCCTGGCTGGGGAGTTGTACGTCATCAAGCAGCATCCGAAACGTCCTCGTGAGATCCCTCACCCTGGGGTAATTCATAAACTGGTACAACCTGTTGCATAGGGAGTGCCTGCTATCGAGGAGATGTGTGAAGTTACTCATTAACTGTTCTGTACGCATCTTGCTCAGCAGAAGGCTGCGCTAAAACCCCGGGGAATGGGTTGCAGACAAGCCAAATGACTTTTCTGTGGCGCCGTGACTCGGTCAGCCTCGGCGCTCCTCCATCGCTTGCTCGTAACATCCTTGCTGACTTGATTGCTTCTTGCCCCATTAGCCACAAAATTAAAGTGACTGAGCTCAAGCCATTACTTGCTGGGGGAAGGTGGAAGGGATAAAAAGCTACTCTTAAATTTATTTATATTTTTCCCACACCCAGGTTGCCAGGCTGTTCTTGCAGTAGGATTTCCGAGTTCAGAAAGTGCCTTGTGTCTCTAATAACTGAGGAAACACTCCAGAGGTCCAAGTCTGGCTATTAAAGGGGGAGCTTTTTATGGCAAGTAGTGTGTTTAAAGAGAAGATAAAAATAGCTAAGTGTAGTGCAGGTGAGGGAAGAAAGGTGGTTTTGGCAGAGGTGCCAAGAGACTTCTGTAAAGTAATTGAACTATTTGATGGAGGCAAGTAGGAGATAGGAGTACAGGTGAATGCAGCTGTTATGCCAGCAGCATTAAAACCTTCAAAAGTAATTGGTGTCACCCCTCCAGCCCAATTTTCCTGGGTGTTTCTCCTTTTTCAGAGCAATCACTAGCATTTTGGTTTACTGCCCCAAATGCCCTGCGTGGCAGCTGACACCGATCAGCTAGTTGTACCTGGAAAATCATTTTGGGAGGCTGTGCTGTGCTTTGTGGATCCTCACTTGCTTTGTGGTGCAAGTGAGGCTTGGGAGATGGTCCTGGGTGTCCAGCACCTCTTTGATCACGGGCAAATGCATCCGTGTCCAGTTTCAAATCCCTGGAAATTAGGAGTAACTCGCTGTGGATAAGCGGTAGGAATCCCAGAAAGGGCCCCCGTGCCAAAAGCATGTTGTAGTTCTGTTCAGCCAAGAGGTATATTTGAAGATTACTTCTGCCCACAAATTGTGCCTTGCTGATAGTCATCTCCTTGGTTATTTTAAATTGATTGCCAGCCAAAGCCATCCACCTGTGGCAGGGGAGCATTTCACCCCATCTTGTTCCCAGTTAACATGTGGATGGAAGGCAGGCAGTGTGGATAACGTGTCAGCTAACCATGACCTGTTTCTGATGCTGATTTGTCTCTGTTGTCTCTCCTTTCAGGATCCCTCGGTGACACAGCTCACAAACACTAGCCAAAGTGGCTTGGATGAATTCAACCCCTTTTCTGAGAGCTCCCAGCTGGTATGTGTCTTTGTGCTAGGTATCTTGGTGGTGCTTTTAGTGGTGTAGGTGCAGCTTGAAAGACAGAGTCAGGCAGTGGCAGCTGATTTCCCTATGGACAGTGTAGCTCATTGCGTGTGTGGTAAGCTGCAAGCAACTGCTCCTGCACTGGAGCACTAATAAACTCCCAGCTGGAGCTCTCCACTCGAACGGAACAGCTTCTCTCAAATCTGCGGTTGGCTCACAGTAAAGCTGTGTGAAGTGTGAAGGGGAAGATGTTCTGTGGCAGGACACATCAATATTTATGTGGTCTGTGGCTTGGGAGCTGAGCTGCTGTGACAGTGTCATTGATGGATCACTGCAAGAACTTCATTCTTATTTCCTGGCTGCTGCTGTGTGTGAGATGGGAAAAGGAGAACAGGAAACCAGGATAAAGCAATATTTGCAGTTTAAACAACTGATTAAAATACCTTTTTTGTTTCTTCTTTACCCAATACCTGTAATCCTCGGGTGCCACTCCCCCAGTGCATTAAGGAGCTAACAAACTTTTGAAAACAGACTTGTGTTCTGGTTTAGTAGTGCTAAAACTTGAACGATTCTCTTTCTAAAAGAAGCACTCTGTAATGGTTTTGCCTTGTTGCTTGTGATTTATACGCAGACAAATGCAGCGCGGACGACGCCAGCCACGCAGCCCTCTGGCCACTCACAGCCTGCTGTTCTGCAGACATCTGTGGAGCCCACTCCCCAGGTATGGCAACCCCTCTCTGCCGCCTTCCCAAAGAGCTGGGCTGGAGAGCATGAAGGAGCTCCTGTGGGACTCTGGAGGCATGTGGGAATAGGAGTGGGACAGGATTCTCTGAGGTTGGGTGTGAGAAGCTGCATGTGATTTTCTTAAACTTGCATTTGTACCTGCCTTGTGAAGCAGATCTCTAGGGAATACATACACAAAATTTGTTGATGTCTTTCCCTGTCCCTCTGGTAACAGAGCTTACTTCGCTGTGTATCCTGTTTGCTTCCCACTGCAAACACTCAAATATGTCCTGCTAATGCTTTTAGCTTAGTTCTGGGGACTGGTCAGCCCTGCTCAGTTCCAGGAGTATAAATGCAGCCTACCTACATGTTGCAGTGGCAGTTTAAACCAGCTGTCAGGTACCCGACTACCAGGACCACCTTGTCCAAAGAGCAGAGAAAGGGTCAGTTCTCGGAGCAGCGAGCCCCACTGCAAACACTCAAATATGTCCTGCTAATGCTTTTAGCTTAGTTCTGGGGACTGGTCAGCCCTGCTCAGTTCCAGGAGTATAAATGCAGCCTACCTACATGTTGCAGTGGCAGTTTAAACCAGCTGTCAGGTACCCGACTACCAGGACCACCTTGTCCAAAGAGCAGAGAAAGGGTCAGTTCTCGGAGCAGCGAGCAGGTAGAAGAGATGCAGGAGAGTTGTGGTAGACAGCTGCCTTGCTTTTCCTTTGACCCTCCGCTCCTAGCTGGGAAGGGAATTGTCCTGGTAAACTCAGGATTCCTGCCCGCTGCTCTGTTGCAGAAGTGCTTAGAGCAGTGAGGCTAACTGGGATGTGGAAGAAGGTGCAAGGAAAGAATAGCTTTGCTGAAAGGGAAGGTTGTGTGGTTTAACCCCAGCCAGCAACTAAGCACCACACAGCCGCTCGCTCACTCCCCCTGCAGTGGGCTGGGGGAGAGAATTGGAAGACTAAAAGTGAGAAAACTCGTGGGTTGAGATAAACACAGTTTAATAGGGAAAGCAAAAGCTGCGGACATAAGCAAAGCAAAACAAGGAATTCATTCACCACTTCCCTTCAGCAGGTGGGTGTTCAGCTGTCTCCAGGAAAGCAGGGCTCTGTCATGTGTAATGGCCACTTGGGAAGGCAAATGCCATCGCTCCAAATGTCCCACCCTTCCTTCTTCCTCCCCCAGCTTTATTGCTGAGCATGATGCCATATGGTCTGGAATATCCCTGTGGTCAGCTGGGGTCAGCTGTCCCGGCTGTGTCCCCTCCCAGCTCCTTGTGCCCCCCCAGCCTCCTCGCTGGTGAGGTGGGGTGAGAAGCAGGAAAGGCCTTGGCTCTGTGTAAGCAGTAACTGCAACACCCCTGAGTTATCAACACTGTGTTCAGCACCCATCCAAACCACAGCCCCATACCAGCTGCTAGGAAGAAAATTAACTCTATCCCAGCTAAAACTGGCACAGAAGGGCATAGAGGGTGGGCAACAGACGGATAGTTTCTTGAGGGCTTTTCCAGCCCTCTCTTCCCATAGGTTAAGAGAGGAACATCTCGGTGGAGTTCTGCATTGATCCTGATATTTGTCCTCCAGTAGGTAAGGCAGAAAGCCTCAAGGTGTTTCAGATCAGCCACGGGTATTCAGCTTTCAGACTGTTCTCAGCTGTTGCTGCTGAATTGCCTTTGCTGCTGTTCCAGATTGGCACCTGGTGTGCTCGATGGTGCTATTGCCACTGCCTCGGTAAGGGAAGGACTTACCTTTTTCTTCTCCCTTCCTTTAGGCTGTGGCTGCAGCAGCGCAGGCTGGGCTTCTTCAGCAGCAGGCGGAATTAGAGAGGAAGGCAGCTGAGTTGGAGAAGAAGGAAAGGGAATTGCAGAGTAACGCCGCCAGCATTAATCGTAAGTAGTGCTTTCTGCCCTGCCCAGGGAAGCCCAGGTCGCTGGCTTTGTCAGGGTTTGGTGAAGGCTCAGCCTGTCCAAGCACACACAGCTCTTTACAAGATGTGTGTCTTTTCCTCTAGTCCTTCGCAGCTGTGGCAACCCTCCTGGGACTCTAGCTGTCATCCCATAACTTACAAGGTGGGAGCGAGCTCAGAGATGAGGTGCTGGAGACCAGCTCTGGTGGACTGTGGCCTCGAGCGTGCTTTCAGCATCTGCACTTGGCCACGTGAAGTCCTTCAAACCCCAGTTTTGTATCCGTGTCTGAGCTGTTCAGTGATGCCACCACGTTAAGGCTTTTCACTGAGAGCAGTAAAGCTTTTTTCCATTCTCGAGGCTCTCTTAAACACAGCGAAACAGTATTTTTTCCTCATCTTGGTTTTAAGTGGCTGAATCTGGACTTGCAGTGCCGAGGGCTGATGGTCATGACAGACCTTTGGCCGCTGCAGGGGAGTTCTGCCTCCCACAGAGGAAAACCCTCAAACTAGGCTGATCTGCCTTGCTGCTGCCAGCACAGTTAACGCATCCCTGCTGTGCTCCCCCCTCGAACCTAGCTCCTTACCAAACCCAGCCTCTTCCAAGGTTTTAATGTCTGTGTGTGTGAATGGCTACTTGCAAATTATGGCATGTGAATGAACCTTTCCGTGAGAGAAGAGCAAGTGAAGAACTGCTCTTTTGTCCTTTCTACAGCGAGGCAAAACAACTGGCCGCCTCTCCCCAGGAAGTGTCCGATCAAGCCGTGTTTTTATCAGGATTTTTCTGCAGACATCCCCGCTGACTACCAGCGGATATGCAAGATGCTCTATTACTTGTGGATGTGTAAGTAAAAGCTGCATCTGTGATAAAAATTCTTTCTAAGAAGATTCTGGATGAAGTGCTGAGCTTTCACCTGCAGTAGATTCTGTCGGTGTTGTCTGCGAGGGTAAAATAATGTCTCCCTCTTTTTATGCAAGCAAATGTAAGGGACTCCCAAGTTTCCGCTTGGGGAATAGCTCATTCATGACAGCATTTTGATTGGTATTAGTGGAGACTTCAACAACTCTCCTGAGACTCTGAAATACAGCAGATAGTGCAGTTCAGAGATCGTGTGCAAAACGGTCTCGACCGTCTTTGTCAATTTTGATGGTCTGAAAAGATTGAAACCAAAAGATTGGTTGTCAGCGGCAGGATCAGATGAGGTTCTTAAGTTAAGCTCTGTTTTCCTTCCTATGGAGGAAATGAAATTAGATGGCCCAAAGTCTCCTTAATTTCTGCAGAGCTCCATGTGTTCAGTGAGAGAGTAGGGATGCTTGGAGAGACTCCTGAGTTTTCCAGGAACTTCCTGATGTTTCTTCTCTCTCTCCTGTTCTGAACAGTGCATTCAATTACCCTGCTCTTAAACCTGCTTGCTTGCCTGGCGTGGTTCACGGTCCAGACGGAAAGAGGAGTAGACTTTGGCCTCTCGATCTTGTGGTTAATTTTATTCACCCCTTGTGCCTTTCTCTGTTGGTACCGACCAATTTACAAGGCTTTCAGGCAAGTATTATTTCCTTCTGTGATGGGGATATAACATTTAGTGGGAGAAGCTTTGGTTTTTTCTGTTTCGATCCTATGTTGCCTGCAGGATTTTTCCATTGTTAAATAGATCAAACCCACTTGTCTCTAAACATTAGAAGTATCTGATGGAATTTGATTATGATGGTCCCTTGAAAGCCAAGCATAACCAGTCATAGGGTCCTACTTTTTATTAATGTGCTAAACTTTCTCAAAAATCGATGTGCTGAGCACACTGCATGCATTAAGGAAGCTGCCTTCACCCTCTCATGTGCTGGGCAGAGCAGCGTGCAGTGAGTGTGTTGTAAGTTGTGTTGCTGCGTAAGTTCCTCCTGAAATCACCTCCCCTTAGCAGCTTTCCTCTGGAGGAAGGGGTTCGCTGAAATTGCTTCCCTCCTCTTAAAGGAGGGAGTCTGTACAGGAATCATGTCCCTGGGTTTCACTCCTGTTGCTGTTTCTCCTGTAGGTCTGACAGCTCCTTCAGCTTCTTCGTCTTCTTCTTCGTCTTCTTCTGTCAAATAGTAATCTACATCATCCAGGCTGTCGGTATTCCTGGCTGGGGAGACAGGTAAGCTTGGCTTCAAGGGCTCCCTGTCACAGCCCTGCATGGATGCTTTAGGATCCGTTTCTGACAGCTGTCTCTTCTTTCTCCCATGGTTTCCCTCTCTCACCCCATACCCAGCTTTGGCAGGTCCCAGCTGGGCTACCCCTCTCCTCTGCTTTTCCCAACCTAGTCCCAGCTAAGGCACGTGCTTTTCTGCCACTGCTGAAAGGAGTATGTGAAGTCCTCCACACCTCCCCTGCTGCCTTCCCTCTCTCTTCATACATACGTATAATACTTATCCCTTCCTGACGCTGAGCCTCTAGCACTGACCATATGTGCCTTAGGTTAAAATGGAGCCTGCCCTGATGGAGGCTGTGGTGGGGGGGATCCCTGACCTGGAGTCTGGCTACTGCTTAACTCAATACTGCTGATTCTGTCCCCACATTCCTCCTGAACTTCTCTCAGGTCTGGTGGTGGTGGGCTGTTCTTCATAAAATAAGCAGAGAGGGTTTAATCCTCACCCTTTCTCGGTGACATTGTACAAAAGGGTGAGTCTGGGCTTCTGGACTGGGTCCCACTGGCCCCTTGTTAGCCCATGTTCCCTGCGGTGGAAGCACTGCCTTTCGTTTCGCCTTGCTGCGCTGGCCGCGGATCACATTCCCGAGTGACTCTGAACAGTGAAAAGGTTAACAGCTAGTGGTTTTCTCCTGAGGGGGAGCCTTCAGGTGATGAGCACAGTGAAACTGCTGTCTATTTTTGCCCGCTGCCTGCAGAACGGCTCATGGGCAGAGCTGTCCTCGTGCTCCCTTCCCTGCGAGCTGGTGCTGCTTTAGTCACGGGGGGCTGGGAGGGGACACGCCGTTTTTAGTCTGGCTTTGGAGAGCACGCGTTGAGCTTTCTGCTCTGTTTCCTCAAGCCAGAGAGCATGTTTATTTTTGACTGTAGTGCCTGGTGTGCCTTTCAGTTTCCTTGTAATGAGCAAGGTGTGCAGCAGAGTGAATGGGACAGTTTGACTCGCTTGATTCCCTCTCTCCTGGTGGCACACAGCTTGATCAGTTTAGCCGTTGGAAAGATTCCTTTCTCCAAGCCCAGGAGGGTGTTTTCAGTGAAGCATCTCGGTGTTTTTGCCCACAGCCAAGCACTGCTAATTCCAGCGTCCTCCCTGCCCCTTCCCTTCAACGGCTGCCAGCTTCCTCCTTTCTGTACCTCTGACTTCATCCCTTCCTTCCTTTTCCTCCCCCCTCCCAATGCTTACATCCCTGGCCCTGCAGAGCTGGCACGTGGGTCTAGGCTCCAGATCTGCCAGCTGATCTCTTCCAATTTAGATGTGCCAGCCTGCTAGGAAGAAAATGAGTTTTGAGAGCTGAGTTTTGAGAAGGTCCTTGTGGAAGTGACTTGATCTATGATGGCACCAAGGGTATTGATTGCTGCTTTGGGGGGGTGGGCCAGGGCTGTGACGTGGGTGGGGTGAGCACGATCCTCCTGTGGAGAGGTGGATTGCTTCTAAAAATGATAGTGGAAAATCTGTCCCTCGAATGAGTGTCTGGATGAGCTCTGGGTCCCTGTTTCCACAGCCCTTATGATTGGGTTTGCACTTCCTTGTAACCTTCCCTGAAAGGCTCTTGTGCAACTGTTGGTGCCTCTTCTCCCCCTGCTCTGCCCCCCACGGCACGTCAAACGCTCGCGGAGCTCACCCTGCTCTCCTCTTGCAGCGGATGGATTGCGGCGCTCTCGGAGCTGCATGGGAACCTGGCGGTGGCTGTTATCATGATGGTGGTGGCAGCCTTCTTCACGCTGTGCGCGGCCCTCTCGCTCTTCCTCCTGAAGCAGGTGAGTGGCTCGGAGGCAAGGCGAGGTCCTGGCCGAATCACAGACCTGTGGCTCGGGCTGTTCCCAGCGTATCCTGGGGTTGCCACCTCCGCTCATCCCTCTGGGGATTAGGTTGCTTTTGAAGATGTAATCGGGGCACTGTCAGGGCAGGAGTTGTAATGGAAGTGGTTTTGCTTGTGCTTCCTGCACCGATGCCAGGTTGCTGGAACATAAGGGGGCTTGCAGGAGGGGAAGTAGCCGCTGGGGAGGGAACAGGCGGCACAGATGCTTCA